>NC_084548.2:61102500-61152500 GCF_033978685.3 Nerophis lumbriciformis
GTGACGAAATACGGTGACCTAAAAAATCGATCTCTGACAGCCCAAACTGACATTTAGAAGGATTGACGATCAGGCCGTGCTCGTCTAGACGCGTGAACACTTGTGTTAGGTGTGCCTGGTGCTCCTCGGCTGAAGGACTCGCCACCAAAATGTCGTCGAGATAAACAAACACAAAATTGAGGCCGCGCAAAACTGAGTCCATTAATCTCTGAAAGGTTTGTGCTGCCCCCTTCAGGCCAAAAGGCATACGCAGGAACTCAAAAAGCCCAAACGGGGTTATTACTGCGGTCTTGGGCACGTCCTCAGCACGCACCGGCACCTGGTGATAACCACGAACTAAGTCTACCTTCGAGAAAATGGCGGCGCCAGCCAGGCGCGCCGAAAAGTCCTGGATGTGCGGAATAGGGTAGCGGTCGTGCGTTGTGATGTTGTTAAGGCGGCGAAAATCCCCACACGGCCGCCAGGAACCGTCTGACTTAGGCACCATGTGCAAAGGCGAGGCCCACGGGCTATTAGAACGCCTACCTATGCCTAAACGCTCCATAGTAGCAAACTCCTCTTTAGCAATGGTCGATTTAGCTGCGTCAAGACGGCGCGCGCGCGCAAAAACTGGCGGACCCACCGTGGGAATGAAATGTTCAACACCGTGTTTAGTGTCCGCGGTAGAAAAAGCGGGAGTGATTAATGACGGAAAATCCGCCAGCAAACGCTGAAAAACGTCACCAGATACCAAATAATTAGCGTGTGTTAACGGTCCAAGTCCCCCCGCCTGACATGTAAAAGTTGAAAAAGACACAGCATCAATCAATCGGCGGTTAGCAATATCAACAAGCAGTCCATTAGCACACAGAAAATCCGCGCCAATAATGGGGACCGTGATGGCAGCGACGACAAAATCCCACTGGAATTTGCGTCCATGGAAGCACACAGTCACCAACCTGGAGCCAAAAGTGTCGATTGATGAGCCGTTGGCGGCATTCAGCAGCGGCCCACATCCACCTGTCGCCTTGTCCGCGTCCGTGGCAGGTAACAGGCTGACTTGCGAGCCGGAGTCCACCAGGAAACGTCTCCTTGACGATGAGTCGGCGATGAAGAGCAGCTCGCTTGCTTCGCCGGCGCCCACAGCCGCTACTGAACGCCGGCGTTGGAGTTTCCCGGGGCCGTGAAGGAGCATGGAGGAACACACTGTTGCGCTTTGGCGCCAAATCGTTGATGGAAGAAGCACTGGCTCGCTTCGCGCCTTTTCCGGGTAGCGACTCCCGCCACTACCGCTGGGTCCGCGTTCTCCATCGTCTGCAGGGGAGGCGCTTCTACGCTCTTCACGGCAAACCGTCTGGAAGCCAGAAGCACCCGGTCAGCTTCTTCAGCCAAGCCCCGGTAATCGCCAGAGGCCAAAGAAGTGGAGTTAGCTAGCACCGCACGGGCCGCAGGTGGTAGCTGCCGCAAGAAAAGATGCGGGAAAATGAACCCGCCCTCCTCGGAGCCCAGCAGCGACAGCATACTGTCCATTAAATCCACGGCGGTGCTATCGCCCAAACCCGGCAGGGAAAGAAGTCTATCTGCTCTCTCAGCGTCAGTTAGAGTAAATCTCCGAAGTAGAAGATTCTTTAGTGCAGCGTACTTGTCGCGCTGTGGAGGCGTTCGCAACAGCTGCATTGCGCGGCGAGTGGTCGCCTGGTCGAGGGCTGTTACGACCAAGTAATACCGGGAGTCGTCGCCGGCGATTCCTCGCAGGTGGAAAAGTGCCTCGATGTGCTGGAACCATGATGCCGGGTCGCTCTGCCAGAACTCCGGAAGCTTTGTCCCCGCGGGCAATGCAGGTTGCTGGAGTTGGGGCGACATGGCCGATGAAGACACTGCTTCCTCTTCTGCGTGAAACATTGTCGGGGTCACCAATGTGGCAAATGCAAGAAACACAGCGTTGTTTCTCTCAGGTCTTTATTGTAAGACTGCCAACATGAGAATGTACAATAATACAAAATATGCACTTTTATAGTGTGCCCAAGAAGACACACAAACCACACCCATTCTGCTGAGTGTGAGCATGGTCCTAGTGCCCGCCACAATATATATATATAGGGCAGCACGGTGGAAGAGGGGTTAGTGCATCTGCCTCACAATATGAAGGTCCTGAGTAGTCTTGGGTTCAATCCCGGGCTCGGGATCTTTCTGTGTGGAGTTTGCATGTCCTCCCCGTGACTGCGTGGGTTCCCTCTGGGTTCCCTCTGGGTACTCCGGCTTCCTCCCACCTCCAAAAACATGCACCTGGGGATAGGTTGATTGGCAACACTAAATTGATCCTAGTGTGTGGATGTGAGTGTGAATGTAGTCTGTCTATCTGTGTTGGCCCTGCGATGAGGTGGTGACTTGTCCAGGGTGTACGCCGCCTTCCGCCCGATTGTAGCTGAGATCGGCTCCAGCGCCCCCCGCGATCCCAAAGGGAATAAGCGGTAGAAAATGGATGGATGGATAGATATATATACATACATATATACATACACTATATTGCCAAAAGCATTTGACCACCCATCCAAATGATGAAAATCAGGTGTCCTAATCACTTGGCACAGGTGTATAAAATCAAGCACTTACGCATGGAGACTGTTTCTACAAACATTTCTGAAAGAATGGGCCGCTCTCAGGAGCTCAGTGATTTCAAGGGTGGAACTGTCATAGGATGCCACCTGTGCAACAAATCCAGTCGTGAAATGTCCTCGCTCCTAAATATTCCAAAGTCAACCACGAAATGGTAGGCCACGTAAACTGACAGAGAGGGGTCAGCGAATGCTGAAGCGTATAATAGAAAGACTTTCTGCACAGTCAGTTGCTACAGAGCTCCAAACTTCATGTGACCTTCCAATTAGCCCACGTACAGTGCGCAGAGAGATTCAAGGAATGGGTTTCCATGGCCGAGCAGCTGCATCTAAACCATACATCCCCAAGTCAAATGCAAAGTGTGGGATTCAGTGGTGTAAAGCACGTCGCTACTGGACTCTAGAGCAGTGGAGACGCCTTCTCTGGAGTGATGAATCACGCTTTTCCATCTTGCAATCTGATGGACCAGTCTGGGTTTGGAGGTTGCCAGGAGAACGCTACATTTCGGACTGCATTGTGCTGAGTGTGAAATGTGGTGGAGGAGGAATTATGGTGTGGGGTTGTCTTACAGATTAAAGATTAATTTGATATAAAGTACAGTGTTTTATTTTCCTATATTCCAACACAGTGTTACCCTTCAAACGGTGTGTAATGCCACAGTGGCCAAAATGATAAATAGACTTTTTAAGCAAAATCTCTGCCTTATTTTTAATGAATAAATTAGGCCTACTACGCTACTGTATTTCAATGTTGTTCATTATGGTGGTACTTTGAGAGCCAAGTGTTTTCTAAGGCGCTCCTTGGTGAAAAAAGTTTGAGAACCACTGTGTAATCGAGGACTTGAGGGGCTGATTGAAACTAATTCATTTGATATGCACCGCAGGACTTCATGTACAAACCTCGTTTCCATATGAGTTGGGAAATTGTGTTAGATGTAAATATAAACGGAATACAATGATTTGCAAATCCTTTTCAACCCATATTCAGTTGAATATGCTACAAAGACAACATATTTGATGTTCAAACTGATAAACATTTTTTTGTTGTTGCAAATAATCAACTTTAGAATTTGATGCCAGCAACACGTGACAAAGAAGTTGGGAAAGGTGGCAATAAATACTGATAAAGTTGAGGAATGCTCATCAAACACTTATTTGGAACATCCCACAGGTGAACAGGCAAATTGGGAACAGGTGGGGGCCATGATTGGGTATACAAGTAGATTCCATGAAATGCTCAGTCATTCACAAACAAGAATGGGGCGAGGGTCACCACTTTGTCAACAAATGCGTGAGCAAATTGTTGAACAGTTTAAGAAAAACCTTTCTCAACCAGCTATTGCAAGGAATTTAAGGATTTCCCCATCTACGGTCCGTAATATCATCAAAGGGTTCAGAGAATCTGGAGAAATCACTGCACGTAAGCAGCTAAGCCCGTGACCTTCGATCCCTCAGGCTGTACCACATCAACAAGCGACATCAGTGTGTAAAGGATATCACCACATGGGCTCAGGAACACTTCAGAAACCCACTGTCAGTAACTACAGTTGGTCGCTACATCTGTGAGTGCAAGTTAAAACTCTCCTATGCAAGGCGAAAACCGTTTATCAACAACACCCAGAAACGCAGTCGGCTTCGCTGGGCCTGAGCTCATCTAAGATGGACTGATACAAAGTGGAAAAGTGTTCTGTGGTCTGACGAGTCCACATTTCAAATTGTTTTTGAAAACTGTGGACGTCGTGTCCTCCGGACCAAAGAGGAAAGGAACCATCCGGATTGTTATAGGCGCAAAGTTGAAAAGCCAGCATCTGTGATGGTATGGGGGTGTATTAGTGCCCAAGACATGGGTAACTTACACATCTGTGAAGGCGCCATTAATGCTGAAAGGTACATTCAGGTTTTGGAGCAACATATGTTGCCATCCAAGCAACGTTACCATGGACGCCCCTGCTTATTTCAGCAAGACAATGCCAAGCCACGTGTTACAACAGTGTGGCTTCGTAGTAAAAGAGTGCGGGTACTAGACTGGCCTGCCTGTAGTCCAGACCTGTCTCCCATTGAAAATGTGTGGCGCATTATGAAGCCTAAAATACCACAACGGAGACCCCTGGACTGTTGAACGACTTAAGCTGTACATCAAGCAAGAATGGGAAAGAATTCCACCTGAGAAGCTTAAAAAATGTGTCTCCTCAGTTCCCAAACGTTTACTGAGTGTTGTTAAAAGGAAAGGCCATGTAACACAGTGGTGAACACGCCCTTTCCCAACTACTTTGGCCCGTGTTGCAGCCATGAAATTAATTAACTAATTAATTAGTTAATTATTATTTGCAAAAAAAAGTTTATGAGTTTGAACATCAAAAATGTTGTCTTTGTAGTGCATTCAATTGAATATGGGTTGAAAAGGATTTGCAAATCATTGTATTCCGTTTATATTTACATCTAACACAATTTCCCAACTCTTATGGAAACGGGGTTTGTAAAATGCCCATAAAAAGTGGTACATGTCTGCTGAATGTTTGAAAACATAACAAAACATCACAGGGAGGAGCACACTAACATGAATGTGCATTAAATGAGTGTCTCCATGGTGAAAGCCGTGTTAGTACACGCAACATCCTCATTTAAATAAGGCGGTCTGCACCACTTTGCAATCACACGTGCAGTCTTGGTAGATCACACACGCAACACACCCACTACTAGTACCGTATTTTCCGGCCTATAAAGCGCACCGGTATATAAGCCGCACCCACTAAATCTTATGGAAAAAATTTTTGTTCCATATATCAGCCGCACTATAAGCTGCAAATATATACCTTGTTAAATGACTTATTTACACAGAAAGTGTATTTACATACTTTAATCGTTTCCAAACGGTGTTTGTAACACGGCAGTAAAACGGTTGATTAAAACAAAACAGAAGTCATCGTCATGGACCGACAAGCTGCGCATGCTAGCTCTCAGACTCAATAACTCCACGGTGACGTTTTGGTGAATTTACTGAGGAATTTGTGAAACTGAAACAATACAAAAAGAATGCAGTTGAAAGTTAATAATACTAACACAGACACTCGTAAACGTGCTAGCATATTAGCTAATGCTAACGACGCTGGCTTGATTACATTACGACACCACGTATAAATATGCATGAAAACACTCCTACCTACAGACATCACACATCAATCAATCAATCAATCAATCAATCTTTATTTATATAGCCCTAAATCACAAGTGTCTCAAAGGGCTGCACAAGCCACAACGACATCCTCGGTACAAAGCCCACATACGGGCAAGGAAAAACTCCCCCCAGTGGGACGTCGATGTGAATGACTATGAGAAACCTTGGAGAGGACCGCATATGTGGGTAACCTCCCCCCTCTAGGGGAGACCGAAAGCAATGGATGTCGAGTGGGTCTGACATAATATTGTGAGAGTCCAGTCCATAGTGGATCCAACATAATAGTAAGAGTCCAGTCCATAGTGGGGCCAGCAGGACACACATGGGACGCTTTAGTAGGTAAGAATTGTTTTAGTTATATTGTAGAACTTGTTGAATGAAGAATATATATGAGTAGAAACGCTATTGATAGTTGGAAGACCAACACGACACTGCGGGTTGTAAAAAAAATTCAAATAAAAGCACTACCCGTTAAACGAAAGACACCTGTAGTGAGCATACTCATCCAACAGATGGCGCCATAGCACAATGAAACACCCTTTTCAGTGTATTTGATTTTTTACCATGGCTGTTCTCGAAAAAAAATCCATAAACTAGCCGCACGGTCTTAGGAGCCACAGGGTTCAAAGCGTCACAAAAAAGGTAGCGGCTTACAGTACCGGAGTTTACGGCACATTCCAGTTTAGAGGTCAGGTCCTGTGGGTTTGTAAGGACAAGTTCTCCACACGTCACAAACATTATCTCGAGCTAAAAATGACGGGAGGAAGCAGGACGGTTGAACGGCGGGGAAACGGCATAACTGAAAAGGGGTGTGGTCAGCGCACATACACACACACACACACGCACCCACACACACACACACACACACACACACACAGAAAGAGAGAGAGCAGGGGAGGCATATAAAGAACTGCAGAGCACAAGGCGGACTTTATCCAGCTTGTCTGTCCCGCTCACTCAGACCTGACAGGAAAGTCCTCTCCATCTCCTCCTTCCCCCCTCAGCAGCACGCACTCACAACTCCCTCTGACCATGTGGCGGATCCACAGCATGGCCGTGGTCCTGGCGCTCTGCACGCTGTTGCTGCGCGGTAAGTTCATGATTTTTGGACATTTTCTGCCTTCGATAGTGATGTGCCGATCGATACTGAAATATCGAAACCGCCGATAGCAGATATTTCTGCTGTCATATCGATTCCCAACTCAAAACACTGCAATTATTTTAAATAATGTGCATCATTAACAGGAACACAGAGTAAAAAAGTATGAGGTTCAGTATTTTCACCCTACTTTTTGTTCTAATAATACTTCTCAATAATTCATTTATTTCAATGCTTTTATTATGTTACAATTTCCTTTTGTTTTGGTTTGAAACGCCATTTTTGATTACTTTGTGTGTTTTTGTCCTCTTGTTTTTTCTGTTGTATTAGGTTGGCTATGTTGTTATTCACTACCTCAATATGCTTCAGAGTTTAAATAAATAAATATATAATAATAAATGATAATAATAATAATAATAATAAAATATAGTAATGAATATAATACATAATAATAATACATAAAATATGATAATAAATACAATAATAATAATAATATTAATAAATAATACAACAAATACTATATAACAACTTATTTTATAAATAATGATAATAATAATATAATAACAACAATTATAATAAATAAAATATAATAATGGATATATTATTATACTTCAGAATTTAAATAAATAAATATTTAATAATGAATTATAATAATATTAATAATAAAACATACTAATAAATATAACACATAATAATAATACATAAAATATAATAATAATAATAATAATAATAACAACAATAATAATAATAATAATAATAAATAATATAACAAATACTATATAGTAAATTATTTTTATGAAATAGTAACAAATAAATAACTGTATTCTTAATGCTATGTTATTATTTGAAATACACAACTTTAACAATTCGAGCACACTAGGAACATTCGCACAAAGTATCGCATCGGTATCACCGATACCAGCCTGAATTGTACTCGTTATCGGTATTTTCACGTTACCATGTTCATGCTCGCTTCCTTTAGTTGTTGTTTTTGAAACACCATTTTTGTTTACGTTGTGCGATTTTGTCCTCTTGTTTTTTCTGTTGTATTAGCTTGGCTATATTGTTACTCACCGTCGAGTTTGAAATAAATAAATAAATAATAATAAATGATAATAATAGTAATACAATATAGCAATAAATATAATAAATAATAATAAAATATAATAATAATAATAATAAATATAATATAATAACAAATATAATAGCAAATAAATAATAATAATATAACAAATACTATATGATAACAACAAAAAATAATAACAATAATTATAATAAATAAAATATAATAAAGGATGTATTAATAAATAAATAATAAATAGTAAAACAAATATTATATATTACATAATTTTTTATTAAATAGTACTACATAAATTATTGTATTCTTATTGCTTTGTTATTATTTGAAATATACAGCTTTTTCAATTCTAGCAGACACACTAGGAACATTTGCACAAATTATCGCTTTTGGATCGGTATTGATACCAGCTTGAATTGTACTCTGTATCAACTGGGAAAGACAATCAGTGGTATCGCACGTCACACATTTTCAAATCTTGTCCATGCTTGTGGAGTTTGGGCCCTGCAACTTTTGTAAAACAGGAAATGAAGTTGTCCCCGATGCGTGCACGTAATTAGGGCGGGGTCGCAGGTCAAAGACCGGATGATGGTTTAAGTTAAAGTACCAATGATTGTCACACACACACTAGGTGTGGTGAAATTAGTCTCTGCATTTGACCCATCACCCTTGATCACCCCCTGGTAGTGAGGGGAGCAGTTTGAGTTCCACGAGCAAAGAACTGCTCAAAGGTTATTAAGCACTCTCAGTCTGACATCTCCTGAAGTGTGAAGACACGTTCTTACATTCGTAAAGTAGAGAAAGAAGTTGTGGAAAGTTCCAGGAGAGAACATTTGGGGCCCGAGTAACAAAGGCTGCGAGAGCCCTTTTGTAATTGGTCCGTGTATTAGTTTTCTCCCACTTCGATCAAATTTCTAAGGCCCTGGAGGCCCACAAAACGTACCAAATTTATGCAAGTCTGAAAGGCAAAAAAGTTGTTGTTTTTATAAACCGAACACGAAATTTTAAAATTAACTCTCTAGCGCCCCCTTAAAACTTAGGAAAATGAGCCCCTGTCACCAGATTCACGTGTTATCAAAAAAATCCCTTGAGACCTCTATAATGACAGGACGCACGTAAAAGTCTCAAGAACCTATATTTCAAAACAAACAAGAAGTCGGCCAAAAAAGGGGTCGTACTTTGGATTAAATGAAGCGCGATCATAATGACAGATACAAGACAGATGGGCGAGGATAAATTGCAAAGGAATTTTGCCTATGCTTTAAAATGTGGGCGTGGCATGGCGCCAAACTTTGATCCAATGGTTGTTAGCAATTTTTCTGCGAACAAAAGGGTTCGTACTTGAACAAACTCCTCCTAGGGACTTTGACCAAATGAACCGCGATTATAATGAGAGATACCAGACAAATAAGCAATGATAAATTGCAAATTTTTTTTGCCTATGCTTTAAAATGTGGGCGTGGCATGGTGACAAACTTTGATCGGATGGTTGTTGGCCATTTTTCGGTGAAAAAAACGGGTTGTACTTTAACAAACTCCTCCTTGGGACTTTGACCCAATGAACCGCGATTATAATGAAAGATACAAGACAGATGGCGAAAGATAAATTGCAAAGGAGTTTTGCCTACGCCTTCAAATGTGGGCGTGGCATGGCGCCAAACTTTGATCGGATGGTTGTTGACCATTTTTCGGTGAAAAAAAGGGGTCGTACTTTAACAAACTCCTCCTAGGGACTTGGATTAAATTAACCACGATTATAATGACGGATACAATACAAATGGGCGAGGATAAATTGCGAATACATTTTGCCAAGACCATAAGATATGGGCGTGGCATGGCGCCAAACTTTGATCCGATGGTTGTTGGCCATTTTTTCGGCGAAAAAAAGCGTTCATACTTTAACAAACTCCTCGTAGGGACTTTGACCAAATGAACCGCGATTATAATGAAAGATACAAGACAGATGGCCAAAGATAAATTGCAAAGGAGTTTTGCCTACGCCTTAAAATGTGGGCGTGGCATGGCGCCAAACTTTGATCGGATGGTTGTTTGCCATTTTTCGGTGAAAAATCGGGGTCGTACCTTAACAAACTCCTCCTAGGGACTTGGATTAAATGGACCACGATTATAATGAGAGATACAATACAGATGGGTGAGGATAAATTGCGAATACATTTTGCCAAGGCCATAAGATGTGGGTGTGGCATGGCGCTAAACTTTGATCTGATAGTTGTTGGCCATTTTTTGGTGAAAAAAAGGGTTCATACTTTAACTAACCCCTCCGAGGGACTTTGACCAAATGAACCGCGATTTTAATGACAAATACTAAACAGATGGGCAAGAATGTATTGCGAAGGAATTTTTTCAAGGCCATAAGATGTGGACGTGGCATGGCGCCAAACTTTGATCCAATGGTTGTTGGCAATTTTTCTGCGAAAAAAAGGGTTCGTACTTTAACAAACTCCTCTTAGGGACTTTGACCAAATGAACCGCGATTACAGTGAGAGATACCAGACAAATAAGCAATGATAAATTGCCAATTTTTTTGTCTATGCTTTAAAATGTGGGCGTGGCATGGTGACAAACTTTGATCGGATGGTTATTGGCCATTTTTCGGTGAAAAAAAGGGGTCGTACTTTAACAAACTCCTCCTAGGGACTTGGATTAAATGAACCACGATTATAATGACGGATACAATACAGATGGGCGAGGATAAATTGAGAATACATTTTGCCAAGACCATAAAATGTGGGCGTGGCATGGCGCCAAACTTTGATCTGATGATCGTTGGCCATTTTTTCGGCGAAAAACTCCTCCTAGGGACTTTGACCAAATGAACCGCAATTATAATGAGAGATACCAGACAGATAAGCGATGATGAATTGCGAACATATTTCGCCTATGCTTTAAAATGTGGGCGTGGCATTACGACAAACTTTGATTGGATGGTTGTTGGCCATTTTTCGGCGAAAAAAAGGGTTCATACTTTAACAAACTCCTCCTAGGGACTTTGACCAAATGAACCGCAATTTTAATGACAAATACTAAACAGATGGGCAAGAATGTATTGCGAAGGAATTTTTTTCAACGCCATAAGATGTGGGCGAGGCATGGCGCCAAACTTTGATCCAATGCTTGTTGGCCATTTTTCTGTGAAAAAAAGGGGTCGTACTTTAACAAACTCCTCCTTGGGACTTTGACCAAATTAACCGCGATTATAATGAGAGATACCAGACAAATAAGTAATGATAAGTTGCGAAAAAAATTTGCCTATGCTTTAAAATGCGGGCATGGCATGGTGACAAACTTTGATCGGATGGTTGTTGGCCATTTTTCGGTGAAAAAAAGGGGTCGTACTTTAACAAACTCCTCCTTGGGACTTTGACCAAATGAACCGCGATTATAATGAAAGATACAAGACGAATGGTCAAAGATAAATTGCAAAGGAGTTTTGCCTACGCCTTAAAATGTGGGCGTGGCATGGCGTCAAACTTTGATCGGATGGTTGTTGGCCATTTTTCTGTGAAAAAAAGGTGTCGTACTTTAACAAACTCCTCCTAGGGACTTGGATTAAATGAACATCGATTATAATGAGAGATAAAATACAGATGGGCGAGGATAAATTGCGAATAAATTTTGCCAAGACCATAAGATGTGGGCGTGGCATGGCACTAAACTTTGAGCCGATGGTTGTTGGCCATTTTTCGGCGAAAAAAAGGGTTCATACTTTAACTAACCCCTCCGAGGGACTTTGACCAAATGAACCGCGATTTTAATGACAAATACTAAACAGATGGGCAAGAATGTATTGCGAAGGAATTTTTTCAAGGCCATAAGATGTGGGCGTGGCATGGTGACAAACTGTGATCCGATGGTTGTTGGCCATTTTTCGGTGAAAAAAAGGGGTCGTACTTTAACAAACTCCTCCTTGGGACTTTGACCAAATGAACCGCGATTATAATGAAAGATACAAGACGGATGGTCATAGATAAATTGCAAAAGAGTTTTGCCTACGCCTTAAAATGTGGGCGTGGCATGGCGCCAAACTTTGATCGGATGGTTGTTTGCCATTTTTTGGTGAAAAAAAGGGGTCGTACCTTAACAAACTCCTCCTAGGGACTTGGATTAAATGAACCACGATTATAATGAGAGATACAATACAGATTGGTAAGGATAAATTGCGAATACATTTTGCCAAGGCCATAAGATGTGGGTGTGGCATGGCGCCAAACTTTGATCCGATAGTTGTTGGCCATTTTTCGGTGAAAAAAAGGGTTCATACTTTAACTAACCCCTCCGAGGGACTTTGACCAAATGAACCGCAATTTTAATGACAGATACTAAACAGATGGGCAAAAATGTATTGCGAAGGAATTTTTTCAAGGCCATAAGATGTGGGCGTGGCATGGCGCCAAACTTTGATCCAATGCTTGTTGGCAATTTTTCTGCGAAAAAAAGGGTTCGTACTTTAACAAACTCCTCTTAGGGACTTTGACCAAATGAACCGCGATTATAATGAGAGATACCAGACAAATAAGCAATGATAAACTGCCAATTTTTTTTGCCTATGCTTTAAAATGTGGGCGTGGCATGGCGACAAACTTTTATCGGATGGTTGTTGGCCATTTTTCGGTGAAAAAAAGGGGTCGTACTTTAACAAACTCCTCCTAGGGACTTGGATTAAATTAACCACGATTATAATGACGGATACAATACAGATGGGCGATGATAAATTGCGAATACATTTTGCCAAGACCATAAGATGTGGGCGTGGCATGGCGCCAAACTTTGATCCGATGGTTGTTGGCCATTTTTTCGGCGAAAAAAAGGGTTCATACTTTAACAAACTCCTCCTCGGGACTTTGACCATATGAACCGTGACCATAATGAGAGATACCAGACAGATAAGCAATGATAAATTGCGAAATAATTTTGCCTATTCTTTAAAATGTGGGCGTGGAATGGCGACAAACTTTGATCGGATGGTTGTTGGGCATTTTACGGTGAAAAAAAGGGGTCGTACTACAAACTCCTCCTCGAGACTTTGACCAAATTAATCGCGATTATAATGAGAGATACCAGACAGATGGCCGAAGATAAATTGCAAAGGAATTTTGCCTACGCCTTAAAATGTGGGCGTGGCATGGCGTCAAACTTTGATCGGATGGTTTATTGCCATTTTTCGATGAAAAAAAGGGGTCGTACTTTAACAAACTCCTCCTTGGGACTTTGACCAAATGAACGGCGATTATAATGAAAGATGAAGACAGATGGCCGAAGATAAATTGCAAAGGAGTTTTGCCTACGCCTTAAAATGTGGGCGTGGCATGGCGACAAACTTTGATCGGATGGTTTACTACCATTTTTCGGTGAAAAAAATGGGGTCGTACTTTAACAAACTCCTCCTAGGGACTTGGATTAAATGAACAGCGATCATAATGAGAGATACAAGACAGATGGGCGATGATAAATTGCGAAGGAATTTTGCTTACGCCTTAAAATGTGGGCGTGGCATGGCGCCAAACTTTGATCGGATGGTTTCTGGCTATTGATAACATGCTTTATCAGTATCATTCCAAAAGCTGTGCACTGCTCATTGTAGCCATTAAGCCTGACTTCCCTATTTTGATTAATAATAAAAATCAGCACACATTGTTTTATTTATTTTTGTTTTGTTGGTTAACATGCTTTACATATTGCGTTAATGCTGCTGATCAATTTGAATTTATTATTATATATTGAGTTTATTAAATTGTATTTTTCAATATCAAATGGTTTGAGTTGGTCAACATTTTTTTATATTTTAATCAAGGAATTAATTTTAATTTTAATTTTTTTAATTACAGGCAATTATTATTATTCTATGTTGTAAGTTGATCTATACTTCTTTCTTTTTATTTTCTTTAATGTTGATAAGGATACAATGTTATGCAGAGGTGTACTTATAACAAATATATCGACAAATGATACTATTTATAGAGAGAGTGGGGGAGCGCAAAATATTTTCTTCTTTTGAGTAACAGTAAATAATTGGGAAGCGCTGCCCTAATGCAATATTTACTATAAGATGACAGCAATTTACTGGTGTAAATTAGAATTATTCTGAACCAAATCTTATCTTATAACAGTGATTTGTTTTCCTTTATAAAAAAAGAAAAGAACGGCTCCTCAGGATCCGGCTCCCCTGAAAGAGCCGTAATTCTGACGCTAATTGCGTGGGGGTGATTCCTGACTCTGACTCTCGTTTGAGCCCCGTCCAATGACTTCTGCAGAGTAACATTTGTCGCGACCCTGAACGCCGCACCGAACTGATGAAAATAGGTCAGGGTCACTTTTGAAAGGAGAAGAGATCATGAGATGGTGGAGCATGCTGCTGGTTTGCAGAATAATGAGGGGTACTGTCTCCGCCAGATGTTAATTCAATGGACATGGAAATGCACTTATTATACTACACAACATCATGTAGTTACTTTTACTACAGTACACAACATTATGTAGTTTCTGTTAATATAGTACACAACATTATGTAGTTACTGTTACTATAGTACACAACATTATGTAGTTACTGTTACTATAGTACACAACATTATGTAGTTACTGTTACTATAGTACACATCATGTAGTTAGTGTTACTATAGACCAGAAAATCATGTAGTTGCTGTTACAATAGTATATAACATGTAGTTGTCGTTACTATAGTACACAACATGTAGTTGCTGTTACTATAGTACACAACATCATGCAGTTATTGTTACTATAGTACACGAAATTATGTAGTTACTGTTACTACACTAGGGCAGCACAATATGAACGTCCTGAGTAGTCTTGGGTTCAATCCCGGGCTCGGGATCTTTCTGTGTGGAGTTTGCATGTCCACTCCGTGACTGCGTGGGTCCCCTCCGGGTACTCCGGCTTCCCCCCACTTCCAAAGACATGCACCTGGGGATAGGTTGATTGGCAACACTAAATTGGCCCTAGTGTGTGGATGTGAGTGTGAATGTTGTCTGTCTATCTGTGTTGGCCCTGCGATGAGGTGGCGACTTGTCCAGGGTGTACCCCGCCTTCCGCCGGATTGTAGCTGAGAAAGGCTCCAGCGCCCCCCGCGACCCCAAAGGGAATAATCGGTAGAAAATGGATGTTACTACACTACACAACATTATGTAGTTGCCGTTACTATAGTACACAACATAATGTAGTTGCTGTTACTATAGTACACAACATCCCGTAGTTACTGTTACTATAGTACACAACATTATGTAGTTGATGTAACCATAGTACACAACATTATGTACTTACTGTTACTATAGTACACAACATTATGTAGTTGTTGTTAATATAATAAACAACATCATGTAGTTACTGTTACTATAGTACACATCATGTAGTTGCTGTTACTATAGTACACAACATCATGCAGTTATTGTTACTATAGTACACAACATTATGTAGTCACTGTTACTACACTACACAACATTATGTAGTTGCTGTTACTATAGTACACAACATCATGTAGTTGCTGTTACTATTGTACACAACATCCCGTAGTTGCTGTTACTATAGTACACAACATTATGTAGTTGCTGTAACTCTAGTACACAACATTATGTAATTACTGTTGCTATAGTACACAACATTATGTAGTTACTTTTACTACAGTACACAACATTATGTAGTTGCTGTAACTAAAGTACACAACATTATGTACTTACTGTTACTACACTACACAACATTATGTAGTTGCTGTTACTATAGTACACAACATCATATAGTTGCTGTTACTATAGTACACCACATCCCGTAGTTGCTGTTACTATAGTACACAACATTATGTAGTTGCTGTTACTATAGTACACAACATTATGTAGTTGCTGTTACTATAGTACACATCATGTAGTTGTTGTTACTATTGTAAATAAAATTATGTAGTTTTTACTATAGAACACAACATCATGTAGTTACTGTTACTATAGTACACAACATTATATAGTTCCTGTTACTACACTACACAACATTATATAGTCGCTGTTACTATAGTACACAACATCATGTAGTTGCTGTTACGATTGTAAATAACATTATATAGTTGCTGTTACTATAGTACACAACAATATGCAGTTGATGTTATTATTGTAAATAACATTATGTAGTTGCTTTTACTATAGTACACAACATCATATAGTTGCTGTTACTATAGTACACAACAATATGCAGTTGATGTTATTATTGTAAATAACATTATGTAGTTGCTGTTACTATAGTACACAACATCATGTAGTTGCTGTTTATATAGTACACAAAATCATGTAGTTTCGGTTACTATAGTACACAACAGTATGTAGTTGCTGTTACTATAGTACACAACAATATGTAGTTGCTGTTACTATAATACACAACAATATGTAGTTGCTGTTACAATAGTACACAACAATATGTAGTTGCTGTTACTATAGTACACAACATTATACAACATTATGTATTGCAAATCAGAATCGCACATTGAAATTAATATAATATATTTGCTTGGCCCCCAAAACAGCAATATTTTAATATGTAGGATGTCTTAAAAATATGAACATGTGTCAGATAATAAATATTAAATACAAATATTTGAATATAATGTAGTACAAACACATGATTTCAGATCATTTGTGAGGGCACCAAAGGGACTCCTGTGTGTGTGTTTCGGAACGATTCTCAATTGAAAATCAATACTTTTTAATGCCTTTGGGTACCAGTTCTATGAATAACTACATTCCTCCAATAGATAAAGCAGAGCATACTAAAATATGGACTCCGCCTCCTCAGCAAGGCTGTGCCCTGATTTTCGTCTGCAGGCGTGACACAAAATGAAGGAATGAAGCGTTCGTAAGCGCAGACACGGTTCTCACACGGAGGCATTTTTGGCTCCAGCTAAAAGTTTGTAAATGGAAAAGTTATCAAATAGAGGGGTTTGTAAATGGAGGTTCGACTGTAATTTCACTACTTCTTCAAGCGGCCACAGCTGCGTAATCCAAGCCCGTCCTGCTGCGCATGTGACTCCTCTTCTTGTGTCTCGCTCTCGGCGTGGAAACGGCGATCAAGGGGTTTAATTGAAGCCACATGGAATGTAGCAGCAGTGAAGTCATCGGCCCCTCGAGGGCGGGGCATCAGACCCTTCTAATTGGGAATGTCTTTGTTGTGTTCACGCAGAGGAGCGAAGTAAATAAGCACTTTGACGAGTACATGCAAACAGCAAGCGAGTGTCAGAAAGCATCCCAGGGTCCCTCCTTGGCAGGCTTTTTTGAGACTTTTGTGGCCTAAGATGCCTGAATTAAAAATTGCAATGTTTCGAGGCTTATTTTCTTTTAAAAAATTAGATTTTTTAAATGAAATTCAAAGTTTGAAGTGTCCCTCAAAAAGCGCATGCTTGCAGCAAAACCTGGAGAAAAAAACAACCTTGCGTTGTTGTTTTACTTGTTTTACAGCACACATACTTAAAAGTAAACAGCAGTAAAAGCGTATACATCATTGTCAAATTACTGTACTGTTTTCATGATTTATAACTAATAATCGTAATAATTACAAACCCCGTTTCCATATGAGTTGGGAAATTGTGTTGGATGTAAATATAAACGGAATACAATGATTTGCAAATCCTTTTCAACCCATATTCAATTGAATATGGGTTGAAAGACAAGATATTTGATGTTCAAACTCATAAACTTTATTTATTTTTTGCAAATAATAATTAACTTAGAATTTCATGGCTGCAACACATGCCAAAGTAGTTGGGAAAGGGCATGTTCACCACTGTGTTACATGGCCTTTCCTTTTAACAACACTTGGTAAACGTTTGGGAACTGAGGAGACACATTTTTTAAGCTTCTCAGGTGGAATTCTTTCCCATTCTTGCTTGATGTACAGCTTAAGTTGTTCAACAGTCCGGGGGTCTCCGTTGTGATATTTTAGGCTTCATAATGCACCACAAATTTTCAATGGGGGACAGGTCTGTACTACAGGCAGGCCAGTCTAGTACCAGCACTCTTTTACTATGAAGCCACGTTGATGTAACACGTGGCTTGGCATTGTCTTGCTGAAATAAGCAGGGGCGTCCATGATAACGTTGCTTGGATGACAGCATATGTTGCTCCAAAACCTGTATTTACCTTTCAGCATTAGATGTGTAAGTTACCCATGTCTTGGGCACTAATACACCCCCATACCATCACAAATGCTGGCTTTTCAACTTTGCGCCTATAACAATCCGGATGGTTCTTTTCCTCTTTGGTCCGGAGGACACAACGTCCACAGTTTCCAAAAACAATTTGAAATGTGGACTCGTCAGACCACAGAACACTTTTCCACTTTGTATCAGTCCATCTTAGATGAGCTCAGGCCCAGCGAAGCCGACGGCGTTTCTGGGTGTTGTTGATAAACGGTTTTCTCCTTGCATAGGAGAGTTTTAACTTGCACTTACAGATGTAGCGACCAACTGTAGTTACTGACAGTGGGTTTGTGAAGTGTTCCTGAGCTCATGTGGTGATATCCTTTACACACTGATGTCGCTTGTTGATGCAGTACAGCCTGAGGGATCGAAGGTCATGGGCTTAGCTGCTTACGTGCAGTGATTTCTCCAGATTTTCTGAACCCTTTGATGATATTACGGACCGTAGATGGTGAAATCCCTAAATTCCTTGCAACAGCTGGTTGAGAAAGTTTTTTCTAAAACTGTTCAACAATTTGCTCACGCATTTGTTGACAAAGTGGTGACCCTCGCCCCATCCTTGTTTGTCAATGACTGAGCATTTCATGGAATCTACTTTTATACCCAATCATGGCACCCACCTGTTCCCAATTTGCCTGTTCACCTGTGGGATGTTCCAAATAAGTGATTGATGAGCATTCCTCAACTTTATCAGTATTTATTGCCATCTTTCCCAACTTCTTTGTCACGTGTTGCTGACATCAAATTCTAAACTTAATGATTGTTTGCAAAAAAAAAAAAGTTTATCAGTTTGAACATCAAATATGTTGTCTTTGTAGCATATTCAACTGAATATGGGTTGAAAATGATTTGCAAATCATTGTATTCCGTTTATTTTTACATCTAACACAATTTCCCAACTCATATGGAAACAGGGTTTGTAGTTGATTTATTGTCGTTTCTGCGTCGTCTACACTAGAAACAAACATGTTTTGATGAGATCAGGGGTGTCAAACTGATAACATGATAATTTAAAAATAAAGACAACTTCGGATTGTTCTCTTCGTTTTACTTTGGCCAAAAAAATAGAACAAGCACTTTCTGAAAATCACAAATAATGCTCTTGACCAAAACACTTCAAGTTAGTTGAAAATTCAGAGGAAAAAAATGGGTGCAGTTTGAAAAACACCGTGAACTTAGACTTTGCCTGTGTGTCTATGTTCCATTACATTTTAGGCCACAGCCTATCTAAGATTGAACAAAATAAATAATTTATAGATAAAAACTCTGAAGTATAAAATACCTAATTTGTACACGCATTAATCCTGTGCTAACGCATCAAACCATAAGAACCGAAAGTAGAAACTAGTGTAGTTGATGTTACTATTGTAAATAACATTATGTAGTTGCTGTTACTATAGTAAACAACATCATGTAGTTGCTGTTTATATAGTACACAACATCATGTAGTTTCTGTTACTATAGTACACAACAGTATGTCGTTGCTGTTACTATAGTACACAACAATATGTAGTTGCTGTTACTATAGTACACAACATTATACAACATTATGTATTGCAAATCAGCATCGCACAATGACATTAATAAAATTAATGTAATCTTTGCTTTGGACCCCAAAACAGCAATATTTTAACATGTGGGATGTCTTTTAAAAAGATGAACATGTGTCAGATAGTAAATATTAAATACAAAGATTAGAATATAATGTAGTACAAACACGTGATTTCAGATAATTTGTGAGGGCACCAAAGGGACTCCTGTGTATGTGATTCGGAACGATTCTCAATTGAAAATCAATACTTTTTAACACCATTGGGTACCAGTTTTATGAATAACTACATTCCTCCATTAGATAAAGCAGCGCATACAGCACAGTTCAGCTTGTCGTTGTTGTTTTTGTTTGTTATTAAAGAGACAGTATCATTTCCTTGTTATATTTGCTATAGTTACTGTATAGTGTAACCGGCGTGGTTCAGTCCCTGCAGTTGCTTTTCCACCTGGGACTTGAAGGTACGTATGTCGCTGGTATTAGAGACGAGCGTGCTTGCTACCGAGCTAGCACTGCTCTTGAGCTTTTCAGGGAGTGAGATTTACCAACGTGCACATGGCGCAGTAGCAGATGTAAGTATATATGTACTGAACAAATGTGCGCGTTACATCTTCTTTTCTGCGCAAATATTTGTTTAAAAAATAAAAAAAAGAAACTACGACAATTGTATTTTCAGGTCAAATCTACCGTAAATTCCAGACTATTAGCAGCTTACTTTTTTTCCTGCACTTTAAGCCCTGCGGCTTATAAAACGGTGAATGTATAGATTTTTCTTCGCTGATGGACATGAAGCTTTTCATAAAACACACCCCTTCCAAAAAAAAAGGAATTTCCAATTTAAACAAATGGGAAATGTTTCAAAGTGTTAAATAGTTCCACACTATTTCCTTCCAAAAAACTCTCCCGCCGGCCTTTTTTTTCTCTGGGACTTGCATCCACCCCGATACGTTCTTGGTGGTAGCCAGTGGTGTGTCGTCAGGGCCAGCAAGGCCTAACATAAATTATGATCATAAATTAATAAAAGTTAATATTATTTTTAATTTACTTTTCATAAATATACAAAAGTATTCATCATATTCTCTTCATGTCATATTAGGCTCCAGCGTTGCTGTTTTTAAGTTAGAGCTTTTATCCAATCAGAATTCAGCTAGCTCGTTGCCAGTGCTGTGTGAATTCTGCCAGAGGCCTTCTGAACCAACATTAGTGTGCAGTTTAACGAACGGAGGACATTCAGTTAACAGACAGTTGCGATAGCCGATCAGATCACACGTTGTTGACAGTAGCCTTACATTGAAGGTGACTGTAATTGTTACTCACAAGTATCCAATCACAAGTTGGGATTTACGAAAGCAGAAAGTGGCACCGGAGTCATACCCGGCCAGCGGAGAAATCAGCGGTACTGACTTTTTTAACCCACAAAGAAGCAGAGCAAAACGTTGAGTAGGTGGCAGATATATATTTGCAAGGCCATTTTCAAGAAGGATATTTAAAGAGAAACTACATCTTGTGAAACGAGGTCGGGCGACCCCGGAAACGAGTTAAGCTGTCCTGGCGGTGAAATGGTTTTGCCTGCCATTTCCACTCGAATCAACAAACTACGAGCGGTACAAATGGCTTTACAAATTGTGAGTTCAAATATATTTTTTCACATTCAATATGTTTTTTACAAATATTTTAGTTTTGACAGTACCGCGTCCGATCCGGGTTTATTGATATTTAAATGTGCCAAAAAACTGCCCGTTTTGTACACTAGCGACATATTGAGGTGTTTCAATGCTCAGTAGTGCGCAAGTGTGTTTCTGTATATACACTATGTTGCCAAAAGTATTTGGCAACCTGCCTTTACTCACATATGAACTTGAAGTTGTCAGGACTAGGACTATGGCTAGGTTTGTTCTCCCGTAGTGCAAATGATTTGGACCAGAAATGGCGTGAAGGTGAAGACATATTTAATTTTAACACTCAAAAAAAAGAAACAAACAAAAGGCGCTCACAGTGGAGGTACAAAACTTGGCTGTAAACACAAAACTTGCACAAAGGCAGAAACTATGAACAATGAAACAAAAACACTAACTGTGGCATTAATAAACAAAAACTTACTTGGACGTGGCATGAAGTGCGCAGAGGTAAACAGATTGTGACGGGTATGATGTCGCCAGGGAGACTTCCTGGCAACAATGGGTTTAAATAATAGTGACATGATTAAAGACAGGTGCGTGAGTCGTGAAGGCAGGTGAAAACTAATGGGTTGCTATGGTGACAAACAAGAGTGCACAATGAGTCCAAACGAGGAAAAGGTGAAACTAATGGGTAACTATGGAAACAAGACAAGGGAGTGAAAAGCCAGAAACTAAAGAGTCCAATAACTAAACAAAACAAAACATGACATGACTAAAACAAAACATGATTACACAGACATGACAGAAGTGCCATCCCATGGAATTGTCCAAAATGTTTTGGTATCCTGACGCAATCCAATCCAATCCAATACACTTTATTTATATGGCACATTTAAACAACAAAAATGTTCCCAAAGTGCTGCACAACAATATTAAAAACAATATTAAAAACAATAATCAAATATTATCCTTAGCTCCAACAATGACTGAATAAAAACAAAAAATAAATAAATATAGAACCAATATAAAAACAATATAAAAATAAATACGATTAAAAACTATTTTAATCTGTTACTACACTACACAACATAGTAGTGGGAACGTACTTTAACGACCCCACTCGTGCCATTCAAAGTTCCTTTCACTGGAACTAAGGGGCCAAGCCCAAATCCTGAAAAACAACCCCACACCATAATTCCGGCACAATGCAGTCCGAAATGTAGCGTTCTCCTGGCAACCTCCAAACCCAGACTGGTCCATCAGATTGCCAGATGGAAAAGCGTGATTTATCACTCCAGAGAACGCGTCGCCACTGCTCTAGAGTCCAGTGGCGACGTGCCACTGTATCCCACGCTTTGCATTGGACATGGTGATGTACGGCTTAGATCATGGGTGTCAAACTCTGGCCCGCGGGCCAAAGTTGGCCCGCCGTGTAATTTCATTTGGCCCTTGAGGCAACATCAAATTTACATTAGAGCTGGCCCACCGGTATTATACAGCGGCGGTGCCACTGTAACACCGCATTAACCGCTAATACTCAATACTTGCCAACCCTCCCGATTTTCTCAAAAATCTCCCAGGGCAACCATTCTCCCGAATTTCCACCCGGACAACATTATTGGGGGCGGGCCTTAAAGGCACTGCCTTCAACATCCTCTACAACCTGTCGTCACGTCCGCTTTTCCACCATACAAACAGCATGCCGGCCCAGTCACATAATATATGCGGCTTTTACACACACATAAGTGAATGCAAGGCATACTTAGTCAACAACCATACAGGTCACACTGAGGGTGGCCGTATAAACAACTTTAACACTGTTACAAATATGCGCCACACTGTGAACCCACACCAAACAAGAATGACAAACATATTTCGGGAGAACATCCGCACCGTAACACAACATAAACACAACAGAACAAATACCTAGAACCCCTTGCAGCACTAACTCTTCCGGGACACTACAATATACCCCCCCTGCTACCACCAAACCCCGCCCCCCCAACCCCGCCCACCAAGTTAATGTTGATATTTACCTCAGAAGGCTGCAAATAGAAAAGAGACATTACATTTTTTATTTAAATTGTATTTAATATACCATTGATGTTTTTTCGTTTGTTTTTTGAAAGTTGATTTCGTACTATTAAGTTATATAAGCGTTGCGTTGTTTCACATTCAGTGTTAAAGCAAATCAGTGTAGCAATAATTAACGTTTTATTCATGCACTTTCTCTTGCTACTTCAAGGCTTGAATGTTTGATTCATTCATTATTGTTATTTTATTTTCAAATTTATTATTAGCCTGTGGAAAAAGTTAATGTTGATATTTACCTCAGAAGGCTGCAAATAGAAAAGAGGCATTCAATTTTTATTTAAATTTCATTTGATATGCCATTGATATTTTTTAATTATTATTATTATTATTATTATTATTTGAAACTCGATTTTGCATGTCACTATAAAGTTATATAAGCCTTGCTTCTTCAATATTCAATGCAAAACTTGTTTGGGTCCCTATTAAAAGGTTAATTTGTTCAACCTCGGCCCGCGGCTTTGTTCAGTTTAAAATGTTGGCCCACTCTGTATTTGAGTTTGACACCCCTGGCTTAGATAATGCTGCTCGGCCATGAAAACCCATTCCATGAAGCTCTCTGCGCACTGTACGTGGGCTAATTGGAAGGTCACATGAAGTTTGGAGCTCTGTAGCAACTGACTGTGCAGAAAGTCTTTGCACCTATGCGCTTCAGCATCCGCTGACCCCTCTCTGTCAGTTTACGTGGCCTACCACTTGGTGGCTGAGTTGCTGTTGTTCCCAAACTCTTCACTTTTCTTATAATAAAATTGACTTTGGAATATTTAGGAGCGAGGAAATTTCACGACTGGATTTTTTGCACAGGTGGCATCCTAGGACAGTTCCACGCTGGAAATCACTGAGAGCGGCCCATTCTTTCACAAATGTTTGTAGAAACAGTCTCCATGCCTAAGTGCTTGATTTTATACACCGGGCCAAGTGATCAGGACACCTGATTCTCATCATTTGGATGGGTGGCCAAATACTTTTGGCAATATAGTGTATATATATATATATATATATATATATATATATATATTGGTATATATATATATATATGTATATTTGTATATATATGTATATATAGATATTGGTATATATATATATATATGTATGTGTGGGAAAAAATCACAAGACTATTTCATCTCTACAGGCCTGTTTCATGAGGGGGGGTACCCTCAATCGTCAGGAGATTTTAATGGGAGCATTCGCATACCATGGTTTATATAGGGCACAGAGTGGGTGGGTACAGGCTGGCCTAGGGGCGTGGTGATTGGCTCATGTGTTACCTAGGAGGTGTTTCCGTCTATGGCGGCATGCTGTTACAATTTCGCTGCGCTTGTTGAGGGATGACAGGTCTGGACGGTAAATAATAAACAGTTTCTCTTTCAAGCATAGGTTGCATCTTTTATTACCACTATTGTAAGGTGTGCTGGATGCAAGAATTTGCCATGTTATTGAATATTCAACATTATTGTCTTTGAGGTCCCAAATGTGTTTGCTGAGTTCTGTGGCATTTCGCAGGTTTTTGTTCCTGAAAGAAGCCTTGTGATTGTTATATATATATATGTATATTTGTATATATGTATATATAGATATTGGTATATATATATATATATATATATATATATATATATATATATATATGTATATTTGTATATATGTATATATAGATATTGGTATATATATATATATATACATATATATATATATATATATATATATATATATATATATATACATATACATATACCTATATACCTATTCATAAACATACACTATATTTGGCAATATAGTGTATGTTTTTCAAGCCGTGGTCATGTGGCGACATAAATTATGATATTTTGAGAGGTATTTATTGAAATCGGACAAAGTAGGACATCACTGAAGGCAGGGGTGGGAAACGTACGGTGGTAGCGTCATGTTTGTAGAACCTTCCAAGATCATTTCTTGATAGTGTCTGCTATTTAACATCAGCATCGCCATCAGAGACAGAATATCTGTGACAACAGAGTCGGGACCCAGAGTGGACCGCTCGCCTGTGCATCGGTTGGGGACATCTCTGCGCTGCTGACCCGTCTCCGCTCGGGATGGTCTCCGGCTGGCCCCACTATGGACTGGACAGTCACTATTATGTTAGATCTACTATGGACTGGACTTTCACAATATTATACTAGACCCACTCGACGTCCATTGCATCCGGTCTCCCCTACAGGGGGGTCACCCACATCTGCGGTCCTCTCCAAGGTTTCTCATAGTCATTCACATCGACGTCCCACTGGGTTGTGAGTTTTTCCTTGCCCTTATGTGGGCTCTGTTCCGAGGATGTCTTTGTGGCTTGTGCCAACTTTAGGGACGGCGTGGCGCAGTGGAAGAGTGGCCGTGCGCGACCCGAAGGTCCCTGGTTCAATCCCCACCTAGTACCAACCTCGTCATGTCCGTTGTGTCCTGAGCAAGACACTTCACCCTTGCTCCTGATGGGTGCTGGTTAGCGCCTTGCATGGCAGCTCCCTCCATCAGTGTGTGAATGTGTGTGTGAATGGGTAAATGTGGAAGTAGTGTCAAAGCGCTTTGAGTACCTTGAAGGTAGAAAAGCGCTATACAAGTACAACCCAACCCATTTTGTGCAGCCCTTTGAGACACTTGTGATTTAGGGCTATATAAATAAACAGTGGACATCATGTCAGTGTGACGCTATAGTCGCCAGGCATGATGGGGGGAAAATTCCTAAATGGGGCTTCAAAATGTCCGATAGAAAACAATGACTCGAACACAGAACGTTCATATTGTTGAAAGTCCGATATTTTTTTCCAGGGTTGATAGTGACATTTTTTGAGTGGTTTTCTTCCACACACCCCACTGCTGCTCCATTGTGACGCAGACAAGCAAGTATGAAGACCACCGAGCTTTGGGTTGATGTCATCTGACTCCTCCCTGGACGCTCGTGTCACACTGGCGGGGAAAACCCAAACTTTTTGGGAGTGAAACATTTTGTCTAATCAACAATGACTCCTCTATGGCGAAGACAATCATTGATGGAATGAAGCACACCACACTGAGATCTTGCCTGCAGGGTTGGGAGTTTTTTCCTGAATTTGCGGCGCATGTGATTCCGTGAGGACCTTTCGCCGGCGCTCTGTGCGTCCTTTGTGCGCCGGACGTCTGCCATGTGATCGTGCGAGACAGCGGTGGACCATGCGGACTTAGACAGGCGAGAAACAACAACATGTTTGGGAGGAGTATCTCCCGTCAAACTGGAGCGCTCATGACACAATAGCACTGCTAATGCAGAACAGAACCCTGGCTAACGACGCCTCATCAACTATTCTCAAAGGCGGGGTTGATTCAAGGGATTAACAAAACTGCAAAGAAAAACAAGGCATTCTCTTTTTGAGCAAAAATGCCTTTAATTGTCAAGACGTGTCTTAAAGGGGGAACTACACATTTTTGGGGGAATTTTGCCTTTCATTAACAATGCTTTTTTATGCATTCAAACTCGTAAATAAACACTAGCAAAAGTCAGCTAACAATGAGAATTCCTTTACTCCCAGTATAAACCCATCAGGGTTTTAAATGCACGCTGTAAGTATATATGTAATGTAGGAACATTCATAAAAACGTGTCTTATTTACATATTTTCATTTTACTGTAAGTATATATGTAATGTAGGAACATTCATAATGGCATGTAATATTTACATATTTTCATCATGCTGTAAGTATATATGTAATGTAGCAACATTCATAATAGCATGTAATATTTACATATTTTCATCATACTGTAAGTATATATGTAGTATCTAGTAACATTTGTAATAACATGTAATATTTACATATTTTCATCATACTGTAAGTATATATGTAATGTAGGAACATTCATAATAACATGTAATATTTACATATTTTCATTATGCTGTAAGTATATATGTAATGTAGTAACATTCATAATAACATGTAATATTTACATAATTTCATCATACTGTAAGTATATATGTAATGTAGTAACATTCATAATAACATTTAATATTTACATATTTTCATCATGCTGTAAGTATATATGTAATGTAGGAACATTCATAATATTATGTAATGTTTACATAATTTCATCATACTGTAAGTATATATGTAATGTAGTAACATTCATAATATGTAATATTCATATATTTTCATCATATGTGAGTATATATGTAATGTAGTAACATTCATAATAATATGTAATATTTATATATTTTCATTATACTGTAAGTATATATGTAATGTAATAACATTCATAATAACATGTAATATTTTCATCGTACTGTAAGTACATATGTAATGTAGTAACATTCATAATAACATGTAATATTTACATATTTTCATCATACTATAAGCATATATGTAATGTAATAACATTCATAATAACATGTAATATTTACATATTTTCATCATACTGTAAGTATGTATGTAATGTAGTAACATTCATAATAATATGTAATATTTATATATTTTCATTATACTGTAAGTATATATGTAATGTAATAACATTCATAATAACATGTAATATTTTCATCGTACTGTAAGTACATATGTAATGTAGTAACATTCATAATAACATGTAATATTTACATATTTTCATCATACTGTAAGTATATATGTAGTATCTAGTAACATTCATAATAACATGTAATATTTACATATTTTCGTCATACTATAAGTATATATGTAATGTAGGAACAGTCATAATAACATGTAATATTTACATATTTTCATTATACTGTAAGTATATATGTAATGTAATAACATTCATAATAACATGTAATATTTACATATTTTCATCATGCTCTAAGTATATATGTAATGTAGGAACATTCATGATAACGTGTAATATTTACATAATTTCATCATACTGTAAGTATATATGTAATGTAGTAACATTCATAATATGTAATATTTATATATTTTCATCATATGTGAGTATATATGTAATGTAGTAACATTCATAATAACATGTAATATTTACATATTTTTATCATACTATAAGCATATATGTTATGTAGTAACATTCATAATATGTAATATTTACATATTTTCATCATACCGTAAGTATATATGTAATGTGGTAATATTCATAATAACATATAATATTTACACATTTTCATCATACCGTAAGTATATATGTAATGTAGTAACATTCATAATGACATGTAACATTTACACATTTTCATCATACCGTAAGTATATATGTAATGTAGTAACATTCATAATAACATGTCATATTTACATATTTTGATTCGTGCATCACAACGTTCGCTTTTACCTTCATTAACAGCCCTACTATTTTGAACAATTTCCCTTGTGGATCATTAAAGTTTGTCTAAGTCTAAGTCTAAGTCTAATCCTGACAGACTTCAGGAGAGACTACTTTGGGATAAAATGATGATCCAGTAACTTTTATTTTTGAGCCTGAATATAAGGAGGATGATCTACAAGTTTTAGAAGCTGTGTGCTCAACAGACGAAGCTTGAGTCAAACACTAAGCATCATGCAAAGTGCTAAACAAGCTATACAAACATAATAGAACAATCACTTACTGTACAATGTCTGCTCTCACTGGGATACAGATGGATAGGATGTTTATATCTTTCTCCTTATATGAAAAATTCATCATAATCCTCACAAAGGGTTACAAACAAAGTGTTTTTTGTTTCTTTCTCGTCATCTCCGGGTCCAAGTTTGATGTCAAAGTTGACCAACTTGTCGGTTTATGTTCACAACCTTAGACTATCCAGGTGAGAGGCCTGATTTATAATCTAGAATTAATTTAGATTTATAATCTAGAATTAACTTTCCCCAGCTCAGCTCTGTGATCACAGCGCCGCTAAAAGTAGTTCCTCTGTGTTATCACTTATAATACCAATAATGCTAATACTTTACTTATATTCATGAGTTTTGTTTGTGGTTTTGGGATGTTTTTTGGAGAAGAATAGTGAACTCCAAGTAGGTGCCTTGTTAGCCACTTCCTACTTGCCATATGTCATGACTTAGAATGCATAAAAAAAGAAAAACACCTGTGTTCTTGTCTTACAGAAGGATTGTAAACGATAGGTATAATTCCAAAAAAAGTGAACTTCCTCTTAAATGGATTCGATTTACAAACTTAATTGGTTCTTAATCCTCATTGCGACCCGGGACCTTTTCAGGTCCTGTTTTGCTTTTGACGATGACATCCTCATTAATGAATTACCAACTCATTAACATATTTTTTTATTGCATTCAACTTGTTGGCAGGTTTAGGATTGTCAAAGCAACTATACATCTAATGTGAATATATGGTAGTCTATGGTATTCTAGTGGTATCTAGTGGTTGAGGGGTCAAATTACACCTCTAAAAAGATTTGCACGTATTTCCAAAGTGAAATGCTTTAGATTCATTTGGTTTTCATATAAAAAGCATTATAAAATTACAGGTTTACAGTATATCAAAAAATGGCCATTATAAAGGGAGTCAATAGGGGACAAAAGGGTCCTCAGGCCACAATCGTAGTCTAACTGTACAAAAAATAACTTAGCAAAAAACGGACAATGCAAATCTTGAGATTAATTCCTTTACAACTCCTTTCATCTCGCTAATTTTTTTAATTAAAATTCTGTTGCATGATGTCGTCTTTAAAAGCAAAAAAAAAAGGACCCGAAAAGGTCCTGGGTTGCCCTGAGGGTTAAACATGGTTTGTAAACCGAAATGTTTATATAGTGAAGTAGATTTCCCCATAAGAATCATTGTAAACGGGAATAATTGGTTCTAGCCTTGACAAAAGTTCCTATTTTAGCAGAAAACTGCACACATTGACGACACTAAAATGTATATACTGTATGTACAGTATATATATATATGTATATATATACATATATATATATATATATATATATATATATATATATATATATATACATACATACAGTATATATATATATATATATATATATATATATACATACAGTATATATATATATATATATATACAGTATATATATATATATATATATATATATATATATATATATATATATATATATATATATATATATATATATATATATATATATATATATATATATATATATATATATATGCTTAGGCTGCTGCCCCCGCGACCCGACCTCGGATAAGCGGAAGAAGATGGATGGATGGATGGATATATATAAACACACATACTGTACATACATATACACATGTATACATATATATTTACATATACTTTGAAGTCCCTAAAATGTATATACTGTTTATATAATATATATATATATATATATATATATATATATATATATATATATATATATATATACATACACATATATACACATACATACTTTTAAGACACTATATACTTTATATACACTATATACTGTGTATATATATATAATATATATATATATATATATATATATATATATATATATATATATATATATATATATATATATATATATATACATATATATGTGTGTGTGTATATATATATATATATATATATATATATATATATATATATATATATATATATATATATATATATCAGAGGTGTGGACTCGAGTCACATGACTTGGACTCGAGTCAGACTCGAGTCATGAATTTGATGACTTTAGACTCGACTTGACAAAATGTAAAAAGACTTGCAACTCGACTTAGACTTTAACATCAATGACTTGTGACTTCACTTGGACTTGAGCCTTTTGAATTGACATGACTTGACATGACTTGCTACTTTCCCCAAAACCCAAAGATGAAAAAGTTATTCAGGAGCGCTCCGTATTTTTCATTGTGTACTTGTCTATCAGCGTTGCGTGTGTCAGCTGGTGTGGTCTCAGTACAACAGCCAATCAAATTAGATCTACTTTGTTTTCATCACACAGCATTCATCCAATCAAATTGCAGGACAACCAACGAAGAAGACATGTCCAAACCACACGCCAGTGAACAAAAAATAATACCTAAAATAATTTTGTTTGGGTATAAAAATTACGAGGTGGTCAACACAAAACGGTTTGCAGTATGCAACACATGCGGTTCGAAAATTACTGATGGAGAGGCAACAACTTCCAACTTCGTCCGGCATTTGATGTTGCACAAAGAACGGTAAGTTTTGAATGTAAGATAACGTTTATTGGCTAAGTAACGTGACTTTTATTTGCTGTGTAGTTAAATCAGTGAGGCTGTAAACTCACTGCTAACGTTATAACGTTATTGCAAACACGGGAATCTGTTGCAGTTCACTACCTTATTCATACTTTTTGTTCAGTGATTTTTTTTAAGCAGGGTTACGTTAGTCAATATATCACACGTAACGTTAGACGGCGGTCAGCAGCACCGCGTATTTTAGCCACCTAAAAAAAGACAAAAATAGTAAAATAAAGGTCAGTTAAAATGTATACTATATTATGAATATGTGTACCGTTTTAGCTAGCTTTCTGACATACTGTTGGTTGTTTACCTCAGTGGTCCCCAACCACCGGGCCGCGGCCCGGTACTGGTCCGTGGATCGATTGGTATCGGGCCGCACAAGAAATAATTTTTTTTCTTTTTCTTTTTTTAATTAAATCAACATAAAAAACACAAGATACACTTACAAGTAGTGCACCAACCCAAAAAAACTCTCTCCCCCCTTTTGTTCTGGGCATTGAACATGAAGACTCTTCCTTCACTGTTCCGAGTGGCCATGAGAGTCTTGGCAGTGCTTGCCTCCAGTGCTCCAGTGGAGCGAGTTTTCAGCCATGGTGGCATCATACTACGCCCCCATCGTGCACAAATGACTGACAGACTCTTGGCTAATTTGGTCTTTTGCAAATGCAATGCAGCATAGGGCCCTGACATATAAAAAGTACAACTTTTTTGTTATGTTCACGTATATGTCATGTTTTTTCAATGTTAACACTTTTGTACAAATAAGTACATTTGCACTTTATTTTTCAATGTGTTTGTTCTGTAAAGGAATGAGTTCATGTTTAAAATGACTGGTTAATAGTGCTATTATGAAGTGCAATGTCAGCACAATTTTCTTTCCTGCAATTTAAAATGCACTTGTTTTAATAAATAAATACAGCGTTTGAAAAGCATACACAATCTGTGTTAATATATTAGTCTGTGGTTAAAAGGACTTGAAAGGACTCGAAACTCAAAATGTAGGACTTAGGACTTGACTCGAGACTTTCCAGTCTTGACTTTGGACTTACAGTATATATATATATATATATATATATATATATATATATATATATATATATATATATATGCTTAGGCTGCTGCCCCCGCGACCCGACCTCAGATAAGCGGAAGAAGATGGATGGATATATATACACACACATATATACATGTATACATATATATTTACATATACTTTGAAGTCCCTAAAATGTATATACTGTGAATATATATATATATATATATATATATATATATATATATATATATATATATATATATATATATATATAATGTATATTCAAACCAACACAAACATGAAAATCATTTTACCTTGTGTCTGGAAGTATTTGTGGCATTGTTGAACACTCTGGGCGTGTTCATGTCGTCACCGCTAGCGTTAGCACAAACTAGCAGTGTGAGGCTAACCTTCTTTGGCTTGTGTCCCGGTAGTGCCTTTTTCTTCGCTGTAATAAAGGGTCCGCTGTGGCATCTTTTTTCTGTATCATCCCAATTAAAGTTTTGCTAAGAAACACATCCCCTTTCGCTGACGAAATCCTCAAGCTGAAGGGGCCGCAAGCCGTGGGCTACCTAGCTAAAACGCTAGCTCAAAGCTAAACAGCGAGACTGCGAGAGTTTGGACATTTAAAGCGTTTCTGATCACACAAAGTGATCTTTAAGACAGGAAGCTCTTCGAAATAGCCACGCCCGTGTGTACAGGAAGTAAACAGGATATGACATAGGGGGCCCCGCCTCTTTAAAAAGGTAGTGGATGTCGTCGACATGGCAGAATGAATGAATGAAGTGTTCGGTACATTCAGACATGGTTCGCACAAAGAGGCATATTTGGTGCGACGTAAACGTTCGTAAACCAAAAAGGTCGCAAAAAGAGGCGTGAGTTCCAAATATTCGCTACTTCCTATTAGAAATGGCAACAGGGGAAGATGCATGTGCCTGTACGAGCTAGTCTGCCCCACAACAAGAGGATAGAGAAAAATGGTGACATTTAACCATATATGGATATATCCGCTGTTGTCACTAAAGCATACTTGCCAACCTTGAGACCTCCGAATTTGGGAGATGGGGGGGTTGAGGTGGGGGGGGGTTTGGGTGGGGGGGTAGCGAGGGATGTATATATTTTCAAGTATTTCTTATATATATATATATATATATATATATATATATATACAGTACGACGACATGTTATTATGAATGTTCCTACATTATATATATATATATTTACAGTATGATGAAATTATGTAAATATGACATGTTATTATGAATGTTCCTACATTACATATATACTTACAGTATGATGAAAATATGTAAATATGACATGTTATTATGAATGTTCCTACATTATATATATACTTACAGTATGCTGAAAATATGTAAATATGACATGTTATTATGAATGTTCCTACATTACATATATACTTACAATATGATGAAAATATGTAAATATATTACATGTTATTATGAATGTTCCTACATTACATATACATTTACAGTATGATGAAATTATGTAAATATGACATGTTATTATGAATGTTCCTACATTACATATATACTTACAGTATGATGAACATATGTAAATATGACATGTTATTATGAATGTGCCTACATTACATATATATTTACAGTATGATAAAATTATGTAAATATTACATGTTATTATGAATGTTCCTACATTACATATATACTTACAGTATGATGAAAATATGTAAATATGACATGTAATTATGAATGTTCCTACATTACATATATACTTACAGTATGATGAAATTATGTAAATATGACATGTTATTATGAATGTTCCTACATTGCATATATATTTACAGTATGATGAAGTTATGTAAATATGACATGTTATTATGAATTTGCCTACATTACATATATATTTACAGTATGATGAAATTATGTAAATATGACATGTTATTATGAATGTTCCTACATTATATATATACTTACAGTATGATGAAATTATGTAAATATGACATGTTATTATGAATGTTCCTACATTATATATATACTTACAGTATGATGAAAATATGTAAATATGACATATTATTATGAATGTTCCCACATTACATATAAATTTATAGTATGATGAAAATATTTAAATATTACATGTCATTATGAATGTTCCTACATTACATATATACTTACAGTATGATGAAAATATGTAAATATGACATGTTATTATGAATGTGCCTACATTACATATATATTTACAGTATGATAAAATTATGTAAATATTACATGTTATTATGAATGTTCCTACATTACATATATACTTACAGTATGATGAAAATAAGTAAATATGACATGTTATTATGAATGTTCCTACATTACATATATACTTACAGTATGATGAAATTATGTAAATATGACATGTTATTATGAATGTTCCTACATTACATATATACTTACAGCATGATGAAAATATGTAAATAGTACATGTTATTATGAATGTTACTACATTACATATATACTTACAGCATGATGAAAATGTGTAAATATGACATGTTATAATGAATGTTACTACATTACATATATACTTACAGCATGATGAAAAAAAAAAAAATATATATATATATATATATATATATATATATATATATATATATATATATATATATATATATATATATATATATATATATATATATATATAATCCGTTCATCAATTAGTATATCCATTCGGCCACCGTGTTCAATGGCGAAGTCTGATCTACAAAATGTGCAGGCAGCATACCAATTCCCCTTTGAGCTGTCCTGGAATAACTGAAATAATTTTTTCCAATCACTTTGGAACTTGCAAGCGTACTTTTTCTTTTTACTCCTCGTCGCCGTGTCTCTTCTTCGTTCTTCTGCTTCGTCTCTTGTCATGTTTTCGGACATTACTACTTTGCCGTAGTTTTGAAGCAATGCATGATGGGAATCCGGATGTTGTGTGTCAGGGAATAACGTGCCGGCTGGAATAAACACACGCTGAGAAATAGCTCTGTGCCTGCCTACTTTATGGGTTATAGATAAACCTATGGATAACGGAGACATATATAATAGTCTCCTTTTCAGGTGAGAGAGGACGCTAAAGGCAATGCCTTTACGGCACGCCCCCAATATTGTTGTCCGGGTGGAAATCGGGAGAAATTTGGGAGAATGGTTGTCCCGGGAGATTTTCGGGAGGGGCACTGAAATTCGGGAGTCTCCCGGGAAAATCGGGAGGGTTGGCAAGTATGCACTAAAGTCTCCAATTCCAAATGGCTCGTTTGGAGAAATGAGGCAAGATCATTTTATAAATGTCCCTGCCACGCCTCCACGCTTTGATTTCACATTTCCAGGACTGACGCAGATCCAAACACTCGACAGCGGACACCAGACAATAAGAACAGTTCCTTTCGCATGCTCGCTCCCTTTAATGAACTTGTATTCACGCCAGCTTGTCAAGGGTGCGGGTCTCTTAGGTAAGTCCCAGGTCCGGCCCAAAGTTATGTTGGCGGGGCCGCGTGATCTCGCGACCTAATTAAACTCGGAGCCCGTGCTTCTTTGCCACCGCCACGGAGCCGAAGCCGGGAAACCAAAAACAATAAAACAAAGCGGGCCTCTCGTCAAACGTCCACTCCTGTACCGCGCCGACCAGCCCTCACAGCCTGAGGCTGCCTCTCGCTTTCAAGTGACGCCAGTTCTGGTCCAAAGAAAACACGTTTATGATAAGAAAACGAGACCCGAGTCAAGGACCACGCAGGCAAAGGGGCGGACGCCGAGAAGTAAATCACGGAGTAACAACATTTACTCAGTCAAACAAGCCGTGCCATAGCGTTGCAACCTTCCTGTTTCAACGACTGCTCCTCTGGTGGACCTTCTTGTTCTTTGTTCCCCGGGAACCCTGCAGCACAACCCCGGGCTCAATTTCTCACAATCAGCCGCACGAAATCCCAAGCACGAACTTGGAGGTCCACTTCATCTGAAGTCAGAGCGGCCATTGGCGGTCCTGAGACTGTCCAGGACCAGTGACTTTACCCTCCACCTGCGTGGAGACACCTTCATTAGAATGACGTAGGACTTTGGACTACACACATAAAGACAATCTGGGGTTTTTTTGTCCCAATTTTCCCTCTTCTGACCAAAGATGGTAAGATGGGAGTGTATGGCACACTCACTAGCTGTATCGACACTGCGCTAATACTGTGCTGGTGTTTCATAATGGTCATACACCATCTACAGAATTAAAAAGAAAAAACATTTAAATGAATACCCTATTTTCTGGACTACAGAGCGAAGCGGTACCGTATTTTTCGGATTATAAATCGCTCCGGAGTATAAATCGCACCGGCCGAAAATGCATAATAAAGAAGGAAAAAAACATGTATAAATCGCATTTTTAGGGGAAAGTTTTCGCCAGTCCCTTACAAGTTTCTCGCTTATTCCAAACTTTCTTTCTGCTGCACGATTGCCGTTTTCGGCTGCATATTTTACTACTTCCAGCTTGTAATCTGCAGTATATGATTTCCTTTTCTGTGCCATTTTCGTTCAGCCCTTCTCAGTTTTTATAAGTTACCGCCAATGTTGAAATGATCAATTTTCATAGGTACGGAAGTCATACTTGCCAACCCTCACGAATTTTCCGGGAGACTCCCGAAATCCAGCGCCTCTCCCGAAAACCTCCCGGGACAAATATTCTCCCGAAAATCTCCCGATTTTCAGCCGGAGCTGGAGGGGGCGTGGCCTCCAGTGAAGACAGCCTTTTTTTTAATGACGGGAGGACAACAGGGTGACAAGAACTAAATCATCCAGACAAGAGATACATTGTATTATTATTATTATTTATCTCACCTAAAAATAAATATATTTATTAATTACAAAAAAAAACCTAAATAAATTTTTACTATATTTTGCTAAAAACATCAAAATTAATTGTGTTTTTATTTGTATTTTTTCTGACTCCTTATTACATCCAGCCATAGAATTATACATTAAAATAAACATATTTGAAATCATTAATTTTAATTATCATAATAATTCATTTAAAATGACCATGTTTAATTATTAAAATAATTGCTTGTTTATCAACAACTTTAGCATTTTATTCATTACATTTTGAAGCTCTCAGAAGCCAAGTTATGTTACATTCCTTAAGATTTATTTATGCAAGTTTGAAGTATCAATTATCTAAACACAGTTTTGTTTGCATATTTTCAGGATATATATATATATATATATATATATATATATATATATATATATATATATATATATATATATATATATGTATATATACATATATATATTTATATATATGTATATATATATATATATGTATATGTATGAAATACTTGACTTGGTGAATTCTAGCTGTCAATATACTCCTCCCCTCTTAACCACAACCACGCCCCCGCCCACAACCACGCCCCCGTCCAACCCCCGACCACGCCCCCCACCCCTACCTCCCGAAATCGGAGGTCTCAAGGTTGGCAAGTATGTCGGAAGTAGTAGCAGGTAGCATCTTTTTTTTCACGATGCACTTCTGCCATGACCCGCCCCCGCCAAATTTTTATTGGTTGACGTGTGTGTGTGACAATTGCTGATATACGCCTAGTCTCTTACGTGAATGAGATAAATAATATTATTTGATATTTTACAGTAATGTGTTAATAATTTCACACATAAATCGCTCCAGAGTATAAATCGCACCCCCCGCCAAACTATGAAAAAAACTGCGACTTATAATCCGAAAAATACGGTATATAAACCACGCCCACAAAATTTTTGAAAAAATTATGTTTTTCCGTATATTAGCCGCACTGGAGTATAAGACGCAGATATATACATTGTAAAATGAGTTATTTACACAGATATATTTTGCGAATGTTTATTTACATACCTTAATAGTTTCCAAACAGTGTCGGGAACAAGGCAGTAAAACGGCGGCTCAAACAAAACCGAAGTCCTCGTCATGGACCCACTAGCTGCGCAAGCTAGCTCTCCAATCAGCTCCACAGACTCAATAACTCCACGGTGACGTTTTTCGTGAATTTACAAAACTGAAACAACACAAAAAGAATGCCGTTGTAAGTCAACAATACTGACACAGACACTCGTGAACGTGTTAGCATATTAGCTCATGCTAACGACGCCAGCTTGATTACGTTACGATAGCGCGTACACATGTGCACGAAAACATTACTACGGACATCACACATGGGACGCTTGAGTAAGCAAGAATTGGTTTAGTTATATTGTGGAGTGAATTATATTTATATAGCGGTTTTTCTCTATTCTCTAGGGAAACCCAATATCTAAGTTACATTTAAACCAATGTGGGTGGCACTGGGAGCAGGTGGGTAAAGTGTCTTGCCCAAGGACACAACGGCAGTGACTAGGATGGCGGAAGCGGGGAACGAACCTGGAACCCTCAAGTTGCTGACACGGCAGCAATATATATATATATATATATATATAGGGACGGTGTAGCTCGGTTTTATATATATATATATACAGTATATATATATATATATATATATATTATAATTTACAAATATATATATATATATATTACATTTTACAATATATATATATATATATATACATATATTATATATATAGTATATATATATATATATATATATATATATATATATATATATATATATATATATTGTAAAATGTAATATATATATATATATTGTAAAATGTAATATATATATATATATATATATATATATATATATATATACATATATATATACATGTATATGTATATATATATATATTGTAAAACTAAATAATTTTTCTTGGAGTGATGAATGAAGAATTTATAAGAGTAGAAACGCTGTGGATGGTGAGAAGACTGGCCAACACTTCTACATCCGGTTCAAAGCTGTACACGTCGACGTGAGTACTCTGCAAAGGCGGCATTTTCTTCTCAAACAAATTCCGGTCACGTGATCCTACGTGCTGACCCGACACTTAAAGGGACCGTTTCGCTGAGAAGTACTACCTGTCAAACGAAATCTCAGAAAACACAACACACACATTGTACTTTTTATTGCAACAAGAAACATATGTTTCATGTATCATACGATTTTCGGGATCCGCTTTTATTTTGAAAAGTATTGACAAGTAGTGAAATACATTTTGGTACAGGGACAATCCGAGTGTGTTAAAGTTAAAGTTAAAGTACCAATGATCGTCACACACACTCTAGATGTGGCAAAATGATTCTCTGCATTTGACCCATCACCCTTGATCACCCCCTGGGAGGTGAGGGGAGCAGTGAGCAGCAGCGGTGGGCGTGTCGCAGCGTTTAGTAATTATTGTTCTGCGAAAGCAATTTGTCAATATATTTGCCTCCCTAAAGGCGAAACAAAGTCAGCACACTTTGACTCCATAGCCTCCATTTGTTTTTTGGGAGAAATGTTTGCAGGAACTTTGGATCCACAGACATGTCTTTTTTTTTTCTTTTTTTTTTTTAGTTTCCAGCTGCTGCTCCGACACAGCTGCCATTTCCACTCTCTTGTCCTCCACCAAAGTGGACCACTGTTTTGCAAACACGACTTTTGAGTTCCACCGCCATGCTGAAACAATTTTAATGAGCCAATTAGGGCTTGAATGCAAACATCGCTCGCCTTACTTTCATCTTTTTGATTCTGGCCCGACTTTTGTTGACGAGAAGGAGCTGACATTTATTGACCGTTACTTTGTGGGGGTAGCCGGACGCAGAAAAGGAGTATTCTCTCTTAATCGTCTAATACTTCCAATGTTATCAATGCCACAGACAACACAAACCATCTGCAATTATTACAACAAAGTTTAAAAATGTTATTTAAATCAATGATTCTTAGCCTTTCTGACCTCAGGGTCCACTCAAATAGCAACAATAATAAATCAGTACTCTTATTTTTAAACATATACAAAACCCAAAACCAGTGAAGTTGGCACGTTGTGTAAATGGTAAATAAAAACAGAATACAATGATTTGCAAATCCTTTTTAACTTATATTCAATTGAATAGACTGCAAATACAAAATACTTAACTTTCGAACTGGAAAACTTTGTTATTTTTTGCAAATATTAGCTCATTATGGAATTTGATGCCTGCAACATGTTTCAAAAAAGCTGGCACAAGTGGCAAAAAAGACTGAGAAAGTTGAGGAATGCTCATCAAACACTTATTTGGAACATCCCACAGGTGAACAGGCTATTTGGGAACAGGTGGGTGCCATGATTGGGTATAAAAGCAGCTTCCATGAAATGCTCAGTCATTCACAAACAAGGATGGGGCGAGGGTCACCACTTTGAGAACAAATGCGTGAGCAAATTGTTTAAGAACAACATTTCTCAACCAGCTATTGCAAGGAATTTAGGGATTTCACCATCTACGGTCCGTAATATCATCAAAAGGTTCAGAGAATCTGGAGAAAAAAACTGCACCTAAGCAGTTAAGCCCGTGACTTTCGATCCCTCAGGCAGTACTGCATCAAAAAGCGACATCAGTATGTAAAGGATATCACCACATGGGCTCAGGAACACTTCAGAACACCACTGTCAGTATCTACAGTTGGTTGCTACATCTGTAAGTGCAAGTTAAAACTCTCCTATGCAAAGCGAAAGCCATTTATCAACAACACCCAGAAACGCTGTCTGCTTCGCTGGGCCCTAACTCATCTCAGATGTACTGACGCAAAGTGGAAAAGTGTTCTGTGGTCTGACCAGTCCACATTTCAAATTGTTTTTGGAAACTGTAGACGCCGTGTCCTCCGGAACAAAGAGGAAAAGAACCATACGGACTGTTATAGGCGCAAAGTTCAAAAGTCAGCATCTGTGATGGTATGGGGGTGAATTAGTGCCTAAGGTATGGGTAACTTACACATGTGTGAAGGCACCATTAATGCTGAAAGGTACATACAGGTTTTGTTGCCATACAAGCAATGTTATTGTGGACGCCCCTGCTTATATCAGCAAGACATTGCCAAGCCACATGTTACAACAGCGTGTCTTCATAGTAAAAGAGTGCGGGTACTAGACTGGCCTGCCTGTAGTCCAGACCTGTCTCCCATTGAAAATGTGTGGCGCAATATGAAGCCTAAAATACCAAAACGGAGACCCCCGGATTGTTGAACAACTTAAGCTGTACATCAAGCAAGAATAGGAAATAATTCCACCTGAAAAGCTTCAAAAATGTATAACACATTAAACACATATTTAACAACATGTTAAATATGGTATATTACAAAAATAAATACTAATCAAATATACTGCAAAGTCAGGGACTCATAAAAACCAATGACAAATACATTTACATATATACAGTTATGTAGTGCTAAAATAAACAAATTATATTTAAATCAAAAAAATATATAAGAAAAATAAAATCTTAAAATTAAAATTTTAAACAGATTTTTACATAAAACAAGGAATAATGAGTTGAAGGAGGGAGTTGTCAGGTGTGTGGCTGAATGAAAAGTTGGATGTTTACTGACATAACAAGAAATTAAACAGATATTTGAGAAGAAAAGTAAAATACTAAGTAGTGCTAAATGAAAATAGTCATGATTGTCATGTAGTTTTGCTATACTAAAGAGAAAAAGGGGGAAATAGCCTGTATGTATATCTATGTACTGCATATATATATATATATATATATATATATATATATATATATATATATATATATATATATATATATATATATATGTATGTGTGTGTGTATATATATATATATATATATATATATATATATATATACATATATACATACATATATATATATATATATACATACACACACAAATATATATATATATATATATATACACATACACATATATATATATATATATGTACACACACACACAATTACACAACATTTATGTAATAAATAAAAATGGAGGGCAAATGAAACAACATAGAAAGAATCCAAGTGAAACTGGACAAAAATATGATTTAATTTATGTAAAAAAAATGTAAAACAAATTTGCCACTTACTTCCTGGTGAGCACATTCCACATTCCGACTTTAATCAGTTTTAACTTAATTTCTGCGCAAAAAAACCCCAACAACAACTTCTCCATGACTTTTGCTACAAACTTCTTCTAATTGTTTAAGCTTGTCATGCTCGTCACATTACTGCCACAAGTGGTGGAAAAGTGTATTACTGCTGCCCACAGGAACCACAGCTGAGAAATGGATCCCTCTAGGAGGCCCCCACGCCCCAACAGCGGGCCCTAAGGTTAAGACGACTCAGCAAGTTTTTTGTTCAACAGCATTTGTTGGACTCTTTTTCCGTCACGTTCTACGTGAATGGAATTGAGCCTGAAAAGTGTGACATTCCTGAATGGCAGGGGCTGAAGTCACCGTGCCCCTTGCACGGAGAACAGGAAGTCAGACGGATGCTAACGTGACCTGCCTGGTCCAGCTTCCTGCTTGAACCTGAGTTTTCCCACTGACAGTGTGGGAGCGCTAGGCACCGAGCTAAAAGCCGTCAATATGACTGGTGCCAAGTCTTATGGCGTCAGGCAGCCGGCACTAGCCGGCACTTATTACACTAGTTACACATTATTATCATACACTATACACTAATGGAATACTTGTATCAACGCTCTGTATTAAACATAACTTAGAACTAGAATTTGCAGTTCCTGTATGAATGTCCAATGTGCGCGAGTCGCCGAACCGCCGATACATGTGAGCGGAACTGAAATGCTTGAATGTCCAGGATGAGTGGAGTGTGTGGATGTTGGAACGGGTTGAATCGGTTGAGAAATGTGGGATATGGAGAGGTTTGTATATTGCCCATTCATTTTCAATGGGGGGGATTCCTGGAAATTCCGGGTAATCAAGGAATTTTCGGAACCGGGAAACATGCTGCCTTGAATGTCCAGGGTGAGTGGAGTGTGTGGATGTTGGAACGGTTCGAATTGGTTTAGAAATGTGGGCTATGGAGAGGTTTGTATATTGCCCATTTATTTTCAATGGGGGCAATTCCTGGTAATTTCGGGAAATCGAGGAATTTTCGGAACCGGGGAACATGCTGGCTTGAATGTCCAGTGTGAGTGGAGTGTGTGGATGTTGGAACAGTTCAAATTTTCAATTGGGAGAATATTACTGGAAATTTTGGGAAAACTGGGAATTTTGAGAAAGGGCAAACATGTTTTCCCTGTGATATCAAGGGTGAGTAGTGTGCGTGGATTGTTGAAAGGTCAGATTTGGGTTTCAAAAATTCCAAAAATTTTGAGAAATTTTCCCTTTCATTTGAATGAGATACCCCTGGACATTTGGGCATTTCGGGAAAACCGGGAATTTTTACAAATATTGATAGTAGCACAATTGTCCTAGATGATAGGAATGGGTTTATGTTGGAGTTTTTGGAATCGGTTGAAAAATGTATTTCGGAAATCCTGGAATTTCAGGAAAACCGGGAATTTTAATGAAAAAAAATAGGAGCATTTGTTGTCCCAACTAAGAGAAGAGCTTTGAAGGTGGAATGGTCAAAAATGGTTGAAAAATGTGGACTGTGAAAACTTTCCTGGAAGAGGTGAAAATAGGGCTTTGGAAAACAGGGAAATCTGGGAATTCCTGGGAAAAAAATTTAACTTGTGAAAATAGTAGTTTGATTGTCCAGTGTGAGTGGTGTGTGTGGATGTTGGATCAGTTAAAATTTTCAATGGGGAGAAAATTACTGGAAATTTTGGGAAAACTGGGAATTTTGGGAAAGGGCAAACATTTTTTCCCTTTGATATCCACGGTGAGTAGTGTGCGTGGATGGTTGAAAGGTCAGATTTGGGTGTCACGAATTCCAAAAAATTTTGAGAAATTTTCCCTTTCATTTGAATGGGATATCCCTGGACATTTGGGCATTTCGGGGAAAACCGGGTATTTTTACAAATATTGATAGTAGCCCAATTGTCCTAGATGATAGGAATGGGTTTATGTTGGAATTTTTGGAATCGGTTGAAAAATGTATTTCGGAATTCCTGGAATTTCAGGAAAACCGGGAATTTTAATGAAAAGAGGAGCATTTGTTGTCCCAACTAAGAGAAGAGGTTTGAAGGTGGAATGGTCAAAAATCGTTGAAAAATGTGGACTGTGAAAACTTTCCAGGAAGAGGTGAAAATAGGGCTTTGGAAAACAGGGAAATCTGGGAATTCCTGGGAAAAAAATGTAACTTATGAAAATAGTAGTTTGATTGTCCAGTGTGAGTGGAGTGTGTGGATGTTGGAACAGTTCAAATCGGATGAGAAATGTGGGATATGGAGAGGTTTGTATATTGCCTATTTATTTTCAATGGGGGCAATTCCTGGTAATTCCGGGAAATCAAGGAATTTTCGGAACCGGGGAACATGCTGGCTTGAATGTCCAGTGTGAGTGGAGTGTGTGGATGTTGGAACAGTTCAAATTTTCAATGGGGAGAAAATTACTGGAAATTTTGGGAAAACTGGAAATTTTGGGAAAGGGCAAACATGTTTCCACTGTGATATCCAGGGTAAGTAGTGTGCGTGGATGGTTGAAAGCTCGGATTTGGGTGTCACAAATTCCCAAAATAATAATAATAATGATAATAATAATAATAGCAATAATAATAATAAACAGATCGTTTTTTAGGTGTAGAATCTTAATGTGTGAATGCTTTGACATTCACACATTAGTAATAATAATAATAATAATAATAATAATAATAATAGAGATGATGATGATGATGATGATGATGATGATAATAATAATGAATAGATAATTTTTTGGTGTAGAATCTTAATGTGTGAATGTTTGGACACTCACACATTAATAATAATAATAATAATAACAATAATAATAATAAATAGATCATTTTTTGTTGTAGAATCTTAATTTGAATGCTTTGACATTCACACATTAGTAATAATAATAATAACAATGATGATGATAATAATAATAATGAATCTTAATGTGTGAATGTTTGGATATATTTACACATTAATAATAATAATAATAATAATAATAATGATAAGGATAAGGATAATGATAATGATAATGATAATAACAATAATAATAATAATAATAATAATGATAATAATAATAGCAATAATAATAATAAACAGATCGTTTTTTGGTGTATAATCTTAATGTGTGAATGCTTTGACATTCACACATTAGTAATAATAATAATAATAATAATGATGATTATGATGATGATGATGATGATAGTAATAATAATGAATATAATGTTTTTTGGTGTAGAATGTTTGGACATTCACACATTAATAATAATAATAATAATAATAATAATAATAACAATAATAAATAGATCGTTTTTTGGTGTAGAATCTTAATGTGAATGCTTTGACATTCACACATTAATAATGATAATAATAATAACAATAATAATAATAATAATAATAATAATAATAATAAATAGATACTTTTTTTGTGTGAATGCATGGACATTCACACATCTAAATGCACAAGAGTGTCCCTAATGGAACGTGGCGTTATCTGTGGTCCGCGCTGTTCACCTCTGCAGGTGTGGTGGCAGACACATCCTGTCCACGGATCTTCATGGAACACATTCCATAACCACTTGTTGTTCATTCCTGCCTTTTTATTTCCACACTCCAAACCGTGTTTGCTTTGAAAACAGAAGGGGTGTGGACCGCCTGCAAAAGTCAACTCATACCACCTTCTCTGAGAGGGAACAGAAATAGCTGCCAAAGAATTACAGAAGTAGAAGTAGAGTCAATCTTGTGTTTATATAGTGTCTACAGTGTCGTGGGGCCTCAATGGAAATAGAAATAATAGATGGAAATCTATTAAAATATATGTATATATAGATATATATGTTGCTACGTGTGACATATATAACAACAACAACAACAAAGCCGTCGCTAAGTGGTCCACCATTGTGTTCCTGGCTGACAGAAATCCAACCAACAACCCTTCCGGGGGACTAAGTTGTGGTTTTGTTGAGAGTCAAGTTGTAAAAGTGCCAAACGTCTTGTGGCCGCAGCCTCCAAAAACTCAAAAGTGGATGTTTTGTTTTGCACAAGATGGACACTTTGATCTTTCTTTTTATTTTAAAGAGGACTCTTTGTCTTCTTTAAAAGCCAACTTAAAGACTTGAACAAAATCCAAGTGCAGGCGGGTCCACTGAGGGCTGCACACTAAAAACTCAACGCATGCGGGACCATTTTGATATTTGTCATTAAAACCAATACAATATAATATACATTTTAACCATTAGAGCTTCTGTATTCTCAAAAGGACCCAGAAGGGTCTAAGTCATGTAAATCTTAAAACTAAGTCATATACCGTATTTTCCGGACCCTAGGGTGCACCGGATTATAAGGTGCACTGCCGATTAATGGTCTATTTAAAAAAAAATACAAACCCCGTTTCCATATGAGTTGGGATATTGTGTTAGATGTAAATATAAACGGAATACAATGATTTGCAAATCCTTTTCAACCCATATTCAATTGAATGCACTACAAAGACAACATATTTGATGTTCAATCTCATAAACTTTATTTATTTTTTTTGCAAATAATAGTTAACTTAGAATTTCATGGCTGCAACACGTGCCAAAGTAGTTGGGAAAGAGCATGTTCACCACTGTGTTACATGGCCTTTCCTTTTAACAACGCTCAGTAAACGTTTGGGAACTGAGGAGACACATTTTTTAAGCTTCTCAGGTGGAATTCTTTCCCATTCTTGCTTGATGTACAGCTTAAGTTGGTCAACAGTCCGGGGGTCTCCGTTGTGGTATTTTAGGCTTCATAATGCGCCACACATTTTCAATGGGAGACAGGTCTGGACTACAGGCAGGCCAGTCTAGTACCCGCACTCTTTTACTATGAAGCCACGTTGATGTAACACGTGGCTTGGCATTGTCTTGCTGAAATAAGCAGGGGCGTCCATGGTAACGTTGCTTGGATGGCGACATATGTTGCTCCAAAACCTGTATGTACCTTTCAGCATTAATGGCACCTTCACAGATGTGTAAGTTACCCATGTCTTGGGCACTAATACACCCCCATACCATCACAGATGCTGGCTTTTCAACTTTGCGCCTATAACAATCCGGATGGTTCTTTTCCTCTTTGGTCCGGAGGACACGACGTCCACAGTTTCCAAAAACAATTTGAAATGTGGACTCGTCAGACCACAGAACCCTTTTCCACTTTGTATCAGTCCATCTTAGATGAGCTCAGGCCCAGCAAAGTCGACAGCGTTTCTGGGTGTTGTTGATAAACGGTTTTCGCTTTGCATAGGAGAGTTTTAACTTGCACTTACAGATGTAGCGACCAACTGTAGTTACTGACAGTGGGTTTCTGAAGTGTTCCTGAGCCCATGTGGTGATATCCTTTACACACCGATGTCGCTTGTTGATGCAGTACAGCCTGAGGGATCGAAGGTCACGGGCTTAGCTGCTTACGTGCAGTGATTTCTCCAGATTCTCTGAACCCTTTGATGATATTACGGACTGTAGATGGTGAAATCCCTAAATTCCTTGCAATAGCTGGTTGAGAAAGGTTTTTCTTAAACTGTTCAACAATTTGCTCACGCATTTGTTGACAAAGTGGTGACCCTCGTCCCATCCTTGTTTGTGAATGACTGAGCATTTCATGGAATCTACTTTTATACCCAATCATGGCACCCACCTGTTCCCAATTTGCCTGTTCACCTGTGGGAAGTGTTCGATGAGCATTCCTCAACTTTATCAGTATTTATTGCCACCTTTCCCAACTTCTTTGTCACGTGTTGCTGGCATCAAATTCTAAAGTTAATGATTATTTGCAAAAAAAAAAAAGTTTATCAGTTTGAACATCAAATATGTTGTCTTTGTAGCATATTCAACTGAATATGGGTTGAAAATGATTTGCAAATCATTGTATTCCGTTTATATTTACATCTAACACAATTTCCCAACTCATATGGAAACGGGGTTTGTAAAAAAAATTCATATATAAGGCGCACCAGATTATAGGACGCATTAAAGGAGTCATATTATTGTGATTTTTTTCTAAATTGAAAACATTTCCTTGTGGTCTACATAAAATATAATGTTGGTTCTTTGGTCAAAATGTGTCCCGTGAACTCTTTAATAACTAAAGTTCCTTGGGTGAATAATGTAAACTCACTACACCGGTATGTTTTAGTGCTTTCATTGTGAGTTTACTGACAGATATAAGTAAGAACTTTACACTACTTTATATTACAAATGGCAACAGCGGAGGATGAATGTCGCATAACAAGAAAAGAGAGAAAAAGAAGAAGCTTATCGAATACGGACAGCAAGGCCCTGTCTGTCTGTTATTTCACTTGACCTTTTTCTGTGTTGATTGAGCTGTGTAGAAGCAGCAAAAAAGGACATTATGTTAAATGAAGAGTTTATGTCTCTGATAGTTGATATAATAATGTAACTGCATCATCAAAGTGCAAAAGTTTTTCAAATATTCAGCATTTTTGGGACTCTTCCGAGGCACAAACATAGTTGTAAAATTTGATGGTCATTTTAAAGAAAACAACAACAAAAAACAGCATAGAGTGAAATGACTTACATTCTTGTGATTTAAAAAGGTAAAAAAAAAAAAATCCCTTTTTTGTTTAAAAAATAAAAACAAAAACACCCCATCGGAGTGGCGGCCCCACACAGACTACAAAGGCGGACACGCGCAATTTTTTCAGGATTTATGCAGATCCCAAATACAGATCAGCAGGTACCAGAAGGTGAGAATAGTTGCTTTTGTATAATATTGCGAAACAAAACACCAGGTACTATGTCTTACCTTATACACACACTATAATAATATTGGTATGTTGAAGCACATCAAGCGTTGCGGCTTTATAGCTTACCAAAGTCGTACTAAAACATTTTGATAGATTTTTGAGTGCCGTGTGTAATGTTCTATATTTTCAATGGAACATATACAAAGTTTGTGTTGTTTACTTGAGTCATATTGCCATCATATTGCAGTCTACACGTATCACTTATGTTTGACTGCCAGCTACTGGTAACACTTATCATTACACCATGTACCCAGTAAAATTGCTTCGAGGTCGGTAAGCAAAACAAAAATTATTCCGTACATTAGGCGCACCGGTTATAAGGCGCTCTGTCAAGCTTCTTGTGGGAAAAAAAAGGGTTTTAACTGCGCCTTATAGTCCGGAAAATACGGTATATATTTTTTTTTTCCAACACTCAAATCTCTACATCAACTTCAGATCTATCTGCCAATATAAAGTTTTACTTTTTTTTTATGTTTTATGCCCATTTTGTCAAAGAAAACCCTGTTTTTTTAATGGCAAAAACACAAAATATGCTATATTTTGTGAAATAATTGGAGCCTTAAATAGGTCCATAATTAATAACATTGACAGTTTGGGGCGGAAAAAACACACTAAAATGATCAGGGATCCAAAAGGGTCCCACTCATAAAGGTGTTAAAAATAAGTCA
>NC_084548.2:61467500-61470000 GCF_033978685.3 Nerophis lumbriciformis
CTTTGTATTAGTCCACCTTAGATGAGCTCAGGCCCAGCGAAGCCGACAGCGTTTCTGGGTGTTGTTGATAAACGGTTTTCGCCTTGCATAGGAGAGTTTTAACTTGCACTTACAGATGTAGCGACCAACTGTAGTTACTGACAGTGGGTTTCTGAAGTGTTCCTGAGCCCATGTGGTGATATCCTTTACACACTGATGTCGCTTGTTGATGCAGTACAGCCTGAGGGATCGAAGGTCACGGGCTTAGCTGCTTATGTGCAGTGATTTCACCAGATTCTCTGAACCCTTTGATGATATTACGGACCGTAGATGGTGAAATCCCTAAATTCCTTGCAATAGCTGGTTGAGAAAGATTTTCTTAAACTGATCAACAATTTGCTCACGCATTTGTTGACAAAGTGGTGACCCTCGCCCCATCCTTGTTTGTGAATGACTGAGCATTTCGTGGAATCTACTTTTATACCCAATCATGGCACCCACCTGTTCCCAATTAGCCTGCTCTCCTGTGGGATGTTCCAAATAAGTGTTTGATGAGCATTCCTCAACTTTATCAGTATTTATTGCCACCTTTCCCAACTTCTTTGTCACGTGTTGCTGGCATCAAATTCTAAAGTTAATGATTATTTGCAAAAAAAAAAAATGTTTGTCAGTTTGAACATCAAATATGTTGTCTTTGTAGCATATTTAACTGAATATGGGTTGAAAATGATTTGCAAATCATTGTATTCCGTTTATATTTACATCTAACACAATTTCCCAACTCATATGGAAACAGGGTTTGTAATTACTTCGGCCTGTAAAACATGCTCTGTTCAAATGACGACCGATGCGATAATATTTAGCTCTTATAATACAACACGATGACACATCATTCATATACTTTTGGGGGAAAAACATTGACTTCTCATCAAAGTTGCCTAAGATTTAGTGGAGTCTTCCCAAAGCTGTGAGCGATGAGATAATGGAGTTTGTTACACGGGGGAGGGGGGGTGGTACTTGTGGGCCAAGTCAACAGGTGGTGTCCAATGTTTTGGTCCTGAGGCAGGGAGGAGTGGGAAAAGAAAAGGAGGAGTGAGAATGCGTGCTGTTGTGGGGGGAAAACCAGAATCTAGACCACACATCCAGTCTGCAGGAACACAACATTGCAGAGACACGACAGCACGCACCTGATTACTCTCCACATCTAATCCTGTCAACTTTTCCTTTTGCGTGCCAAGGCACCTTTTTTTTTTTCATTGAAAAAATCCGGAGGCACACCACCAGCAGAATTTTTTTTTAAATTGACAATAAAAAAGTCGTTCTGGCAAGTGTTGGATATGAGTTCATACCATAACCCAGTGTTTTTCAACCACTGTGCCGCGACACACTAGTGTGCCGTGGGAGATTATCTAATTTCACATATTTGGGTTAAAAACATTTTTTTGCAAACCAGTAATTATAGTCTGCAAATTATGTGTTGTTGTTGTTGAGCAGGCCCTGGAAAAATTAAGGCCCGGGGGCCACATGCGGCCCGTGACGCTTTTCAATCTGGCCCGCCGGACATTCCCAAAAAATGTTTTTAGATCTTTAGGATGGAAACTGTAGCTGCCATTATGATGTGCAGTGATGCTTTCAAATGACCGTAAGTCTTGAACTATACAAAGTGTTTCAATGGTTGGAATCCGCGCTTTTGCATGATATTTTAGTGACTAGTGTTATCCTGATACCAATATTATTTTGATACTTTTCGATATTTTTCTAAATAAAGGGGAACCAGACAAAATTGCATTATTGGCTTTATTTTAACAAAAAATCTTAGGGTGTGGCGGACCGGATTTTTTCAGGTATGGTACCGAATATGATTCATTAGTATCGCGGTACTATACTAATACACATATACCGTACAACCCTACTAGTTACTATGGTAATCTACGTCACAGCAGGTCAGACCAGGCACCAAGCAGTGTGGGTGGGGAGCGTTTCCACAGAGTGTTTCCAGAGCCTGAAATGCGGGTGTCAGGGACAGACGCGGAAGGAGATTTTTTACAAGAAAGTTCTAAAGCTTAGTGATGTATCAAATATATCAGATTGTAGATGTTTTTTGTTTTTTTACCCTTCATGTTCGTATTTTGCTGTGTTTGTTGCATTTTTGTTGCATGTTCTCAATATTCAGGGTTTTATCGTTCATAGAAAAAAATGAAATTCCATTCCGTTTTCAAGGCGGTCTGTCATAATATTTTTAGCATTCAATCAGACTTTATTGTGAGGTTTTGTATTACCGTATTTTTCGGAGTATAAGTCGCACCGGAGTATAAGTCGCACCTGCCGAAAATGCATAGTAAAAAAAGAAAAAAACATATATAAGTCGCACTGGAGCCCGGCCAAACTATGAAAAAAACTGCAACTTATAGTCCGAAAAATACGGTAGTTTTCCTAAAAATAGATAAACCGGCCCCCAGACACATTTTTTCTCTCTAAATTTGGCCCCAAGTCAAAATAATTGCCCAGGCCTGTTGTTGAG
>NC_084548.2:61477500-61570000 GCF_033978685.3 Nerophis lumbriciformis
AGTTGGGAAAGGGCATGTTCACCACTGTGTTACATGGCCTTTCCTTTTAACAACGGCGTGGGACGGCGTGGCGCAGTGGAAGAGTTGCCGTGCACAACCCGAGGGTCCCTGGTTCAATCCCCACCTAGTACCAACCTCGTCATGTCCGTTGTGTCCTGAGCAAGACACTTCACCCTTGCTCCTGATGGGTGCTGGTTAGCGCCTTGCATGGCAGCTCCCTCCATCAGTGTGTGAATGTGTGTGTGAATGGGTAAATGTGGAAGCAGTGTCAAAGCGCTTTGAGTACCTTGAAGGTAGAAAAGCGCTATACAAGTACAACCCATTTATCATTTATTTAACAACACTCAGTAAACGTTTGGGAACTGAGGAGACACATTTTTTAAGCTTCTCAGGTGGAATTCTTTCCCATTCTTGCTTGATGTACAGCTTAAGTTGTTCAACAGTCCGGGGGTCTCCGTTGTGGTATTTTAGGCTTCATAATGCGCCACACATTTTCAATGGGAGACAGGTCTGGACTACAGACAGGCCAGTCTAGTACCCGCACTCTTTTACTATGAAGCCACGTTGATGTATCACGTGGCTTGGCATTGTCTTGCTGAAATAAGCAGGGGTGTCCATGGCAACGTTGCTTGGATGGCAACAAATGTTGCTCCAAAACCTGTATGTACCTTTCAGCATTAATGGCGCCTTCACAGATGTGTAAGTTACCCATGTCTTGGGCACTAATAAACCCCCATACCATCACAGATGCTGGCTTTTCAATTTTGCGCCTTTAACAATCCGGATGGTTCTTTTCCTCTTTGGTCCGGAGGACACGACGTCCACAGTTTCAAAACAATTTGAAATGTGGACTCGTCAGACCACAGAACACTTTTCCACTTTGTATCAGTCCATCTTAGATGAGCTCAGGCCCAGCAAAGCCGACGGCGTTTCTGGGTGTTGTTGATAAACGGTTTTCGCCCTGCATAGGAGAGTTTTAACTTGCACTTACAGATGTAGCGACCAACTGTAGTTACTGACAGTGGGTTTGTGAAGTGATCCTGAGCTCATGTGGTGATATCCTTTACACACTGATGTCGCTTGTTGATGCAGTACAGCCTGAGGGATCGAAGGTCACGGGCTTAGCTGCTTACGTGCAGTGAATTCTCCAGATTCTCTGAACCCTTTGATGATATTATGGAGCATAGATGGTAAAATCCCTAAATTCCTTGCAATAGCTGGTTGAGAAAAGTTTTTCTTAAACTGTTCAACAATTTGCTCACGCATTTGTTGACAAAGGGGTGACCTTCGCCCCATCCTTGTTTGTGAATGACTGAGCATTTCATGGACTCTACTTTTATACCCAATCATGGCACCCACCTGTTCCCAATTTGCCTGTTCACCTGTGGGATGTTCCAAATAAGTGTTTGATGAGCATTCCTCAACTTTATCAGTATTTATTGCCACCTTTCCCAACTTCTTTGTCACATGTTGCTGGCATCAAATTCTAAAGTTAATGATTATTTGCACAAAAAAAAAGTTTATCAGTTTGAACTGAATATAGGTTGAAAATGATTTGCAAATCATTGTATTCCGTTTATATTTACATCTAACACAATTTCCCAACTCATATGGAAACGGGGTTTGTACATGTTGGTAGCTCTGACGTAAATTAGTTGGTACCTGTAAAAGTACCCACTCCTAGTGGTCATGTCCAAATCTCTTCAAAGGAACTCATATCAACCCAAAAATGAAGCTTTGTTCGTATTCACCCAAGACGAGTCCACACATGCCCAACGTGTCCTTCAACATGTCTCCATGTGGACTCACCGCAGATCGGAAAACTTGTCGTTTCCCAGCCCGGACGTGGTGGAAACGTTATGGAACAGAACCCAGCGTATCAGTGCGTGTGTACAAAGGACAGACGCCATGACAGGCTAGCGTCACACGCTGCTGCCTTACTGACGACATGTCACGTCTCTGGAATGTTGAGCACCCTTGAAGAGTTGTGCATACCGTAACGTCAAAAAAAGTTTGAGCTACTAAAAGTTTGCGTGCGTCAAAACACGTGCTAGCATGCAAAGATGATCCAGCGAGTTTGCGCACTGAAGATTGCTTCTGTTAAAAGTCTGATTTCAGGAGTATATGCTGATTATTTGGACACACAATACCTACACTGCAAAAACTGAAATCTAAGTAAGATTAAATATCTCTGATAAGATCATTTTTCACACTAAGCAGATTTTATGTTAGAGTCTTTTACTTGTTTTAAGGGTTTTGATCCTAAATTATCTCAGTAAGATATCACAGCTTGTAGCTGAGATTTTATGTCCTATATTGAGTAAAACGTGCTTGAAACTACAAACCCCGTTTCCATATGAGTTGGGAAATTGTGTTAGATGTAAATATAAACGGAATACAATGATTTGCAAATCATTTTCAATATTCAGTTGAATATGCTATAAAGACAACATATTTGATGTTCAAACTGATAAACTTTTTTTTTTTTTGCCTGCAGTCTTAGTAGATCACGCACAACACGCCATTATTAGTACACATAGTTGTTTACTTTGCAGACGGTTTCTTATATAAATCTAATCCATTATTATTAGGGACCGCAATGTCCCTTTGGGACAGAGGACCCTATTGTAATTGTAAGGTTTTATTATTATTATTCCGCCGTCTCTTTGAGCTATAATTTGACCCCCTTAACATGCTTCAAAACTCACCAAATTTGACACACACATCAGGACTGGCAAACATTGCCATCTAATAAAAAAACCACACCCCAAAACTCAAAATTGCGCTCTAGTGCCCCCTAGGAAAAAACACAGACAAAACTGCTTGTAACTTCCGTTAGGAATGTCGTAGAGACATGAAACAAACCTCTATGTAGGTCTCACTTAGACCTACATTTCATTCATTGACATTCTTCAGCAAAAATCAACAGGAAGTTGACAATTACCCCTTCAAAACAAAAGTTTCGTAAAAACAGTAATTTTTGCCTCTTTGAGCTGTAATTTGACCCCATTAAAATGCTTTAAAACTCACCAAACTGGACACACACATCAGGACTGGCAAAAATTGCGATCTAATAAAAAACCCAACCCCAAAACTCAAAATTGCGCTCTAGCGCCCCCGAGGAAGAAAACACAGACACAACTGCTCCTAGGAAGAAAACTCAGACAAAACTGCCTGTAACTTCCAGTAGGAATGTCGTAGAGACATGAAACCTCTTTGTAGGTCTTACTTAGACCTACATTTCATACACTGACAACCCCCAGCAAAAATCAACTAGTAGTTTGCAATCCCCCTTCAAAAAAAAAGGTGTTATTATTATTATACCGCCGCCTCTTTGAGCTGTAATTTGACCCTCTTAACATGCTTCAAAACTCATCATATTTGACACACATCAGGACTGGCGAAAATTGCGATCTAATAAAAAACTCTAGCCCCAAAACTTAAAAATGCGCTCTAGCGCCCCCTAGGAAAAAACAGACAAAACTGCCTGTAACTTCCAGTAGGAATGTCATAGCAACATGAAACAAAAATCTCTTTGTAGGTCTCACTTAGATCTAGATTTCATACAATGACATCCTTCAGCTAATATCAACAGGAAGTTGGCAACTCCCCCTTCAAAACAAATGTTTTGTAAAAACAGTCACTTTTGCCTCTTTGAGCTGTAATTTGATCCCCTTAACATGCTTCAAAACTCACCAAACTGGACACACACATCAGAACTGGCAAAAATTGCGATCTAATAAAAAAAAGCAAACCCCAAAACTCAAAATTGCGCTCTAGCGCCCCCTAGGAATAAAACACAGACAAACCTGCTCCTAGGAAGAAAACTCAGACAAAACTGCCTGTAACTTCCAGTAGGAATGTCTTAGAGACATGAAACAAAAACTTCTATGTAGGTCTTACTTAGACCTAGATTTCATAGAATGACATTTTTCAGCTAAAATCAACAGGAAGTTGGCAACTCCCCCTTCAAAACAAATGTTTTGTAAAAACAGTCACTTTTGCCTCTTTGAGCTGTAATTTGACCCCCTTAACATGCTTCAAAACTCACCAAACTGGACACACACATCAGATTTGGCAAATATTGCGATATAAAAAAAAAACAAAACAAAAAAACTCAAATTGCGCTCTAGCGCCCCCTAGGAAGAAAACACAGACAAAACTGCCTGTAACTTCCAGTTGGAATGTCGTAGAGACATGAAACAAAAACTTCTATGTAGAAGGTACTTAGACCAACATTTCATAAATTGACAACCCCCAGCAAAAATCAACAGGAAGTTTGCAATTCCCCCTTCAAAACAAAAGTTTTGTAAAAACCGGTCACCTTTTTTCAAACATTATCTCCTCTGAGCGCGTTTGTCGTGTCGGCTTCAAACTAGCACAGGAGAGAGATTGAACCCTTCTGATTAAAAGTTAAAGAAAGAGTTTTAATTACTGCTCCGGTTTGGATTTTATGTGCCGTCAAAGTCGGTCCCGTTCATTGCTGCTTGCAGCTTTAATTATTATTATTATTTTACTTATTTGGGTGTTGGTGGTTCAGTGTGTGTGTGTGTTCACACCAAAAGCTGCTCTTTTCAAGACCTTTTCCCCCCTAAGCGTGTTTGTTGCGCCCATCCTGTTAGTCATGGCAGACTTTGGGAAGACAATCCTCGCACCTGTCAAAGGGTGTTTGTCCGTGGAATGAAGGAGCGCCTCCACTTCCTCCGCCGTCCGATCGATTCAGATTCAAACCTGTGGAAATGTCAAAAGATCTGCACGGCGCTCCAGGAGCTCACTCGTCAGGCCTTTCATGGAGGAGGGGCCCAGGTTCCAGGTTGGCGGTCCTGAGTGGCAGTTTGTCATTCCAGGCCCACAAAGCCGCTCTGTTGCCACAGTCGTCGTGTCTAAAGTCCCTTTCCGCCAAGATGGCCGCTTTGAAAGAATCCATCCCTGCCCCCCAAACAGCAGCGGGACCATTCCACTTACCAGTTTTGTCCTATTGGTTTCTACTTTTGAGTTTGTTTTCCCTCCCAGGATGAAAGTTCCAGCTGTTGCTTTGTTTGAAAAAAATTACACTTTGTGTGATGATCCGTTGCCCGGATCATGTTTTGCTTTGTTTAGTATGTCCTTAGTTCTTTTTCAGCTCCCTGGTTTGTTTCTTTGTTGCCATGGGTGCTGATTATTTCCACCTGGGACGCTCACCTGCTCCCGGGCACTAATCATAGAGCTATTGATTCCTACCTCACTCTGTTTGGCTGTTTTATTCGAAACATACTTCCGGTTCCTGTTTTTGAATAGTCTTTTGCTAAACTTTAGCCTTGCTTCCCGTGCCATCGGCACCATTTTGTATTTTAGCTGGATTATTAAAATAAATCATTTCTCTCACCCGAGAACTTGTTATATTAGGTCCTGACGTTGAGCAACTCAAACCTAACGTTGAAACAACATGCTTTTTGACGACGTTTAGTCAACGTTGGGTTCTGACGTTGATTTGGCCGCTGAAATTTGGTCATTTCCCAACCAATATTCTACAACACAATAACAAGGTTGAAACAACGTGCTTTTTATCGACGTTTATTCAATGTCGGGTTCTGACGTTGATTTGACATTGAAATGTGGTCATTCTCCAACCAATATTCTACAACACAAACACAACATTGAAACAACGTGCTTTTTGACGACGTTTATTTAATGTCAGGTTGTGACATTGATTTGACCATTGAAATTTGGTAATTTCTCAACCAATATTCTACAATACCAATACAACATTGAAACAACATGCTTTTTGACAACGTTTAATCAATGTGTGGTTCTGAGGTTGACTTGACCATTGAAATTTGGTCATTTCCCAACCAATATTCTGCAACACAAATACAATGTTGAAACAACGTCCTTTTCGACCATGTTTATTCAATGTCGGGTTCTGACGTTGATTTGACCATTCAATTTTGGTCATTTCCCAACCAATATTCTACCACACAAATACAACGTTGAAACAACATTTTGACGATGTTTATTTAATGTCAGGTTGTGACGTTGATTTGACCATTGAATTTTGGTCATTTTGCAACCAATATTCTACAACACAAATACAACGTTGAAACAACGTGCTTTTTGACAACGTTTAATCAATGTTTGGTTCTGAGGTTGATTTGACCATTGAAATTTTGTCATTTCCCAACCACTATTCTACAATACAAATACAATGTTGAAACAACGTGCTTTTCGACCAAGTTTATTCAATGTCGGGTTCTGACGTTGATTTGACCATTCAATTTTGGTCATTTCCCAACCAATATTCTACAACACAAATACAACGTTGAAACAACATGCTATTTGAAGATGTTTATTTATTGTCAGGTTGTGACGTTGATTTGACCATTGAAATTTGGTCATTTCCCAACCAATATTCTACAACACAAATAAAACGTTGAAACAACATGCTTTTTGACGACGTTTAATCAATGTCGAGTTGCGACGTTGATTTGTCATTGAATTTCGGTCATTTCCCAACCAATATTCTACAACACAAATACAACGTTGAAACAACATGCTTTTTGACGACGTTTATTCAATGTCAGGTTTTGACGTTGATTTGACCTTTGAATTTTGGTCATTTACCAACCAATAATCTACAACACAAATACAACGTTGAAACAACATGCTTTTTGACGACGTTTAATCAACGTCGAGTTGTGACGTTGATTTGTCATTGAATTTTGGTAATTTCCCAACCGATATTTTACAACACAAATACAACGTTGAAACAACGTGCTTTTTTAAGACGTTTATTTAATGTCAGGTTGTGACGTTGATTTGACCATTGAAATTTGGTCATTTCCCAACCAATATTCTACAACACAAATTCAATGTTGAAACAACATGCTTTTTGACAACGTTTTATCAATGTTGGGTTCTGATTTTGATTTGTCCGTGGAAATGTGGTCATTTCCCAACCAATATTCTACAACACAAATATAACGTTGAAACAACATGCTTTTTGACGACGTTTATTCAATGTCAGGTTTTGACGTTGATTTGACCTTTGAATTTTGGTCATTTACCAACCAATAATCTACAACACAAATACAACGTTGAAACAACATGCTTTTTGACGACGTTTAATCAACGTCGAGTTGTGACGTTGATTTGTCATTGAATTTTGGTAATTTCCCAACCGATATTTTACAACACAAATACAACGTTGAAACAACGTGCTTTTTTAAGACGTTTATTTAATGTCAGGTTGTGACGTTGATTTGACCATTGAAATTTGGTCATTTCCCAACCAATATTCTACAACACAAATTCAATGTTGAAACAACATGCTTTTTGACAACGTTTTATCAATGTTGGGTTCTGATTTTGATTTGTCCGTGGAAATGTGGTCATTTCCCAACCAATATTCTACAACACAAATATAACGTTGAAACAACATGCTTTTTGACGACGTTTATTCAATGTCGGGTTCTGACGTTGATTTGACATTGAAATGTGGTCATTCTCCAACCAATATTCTACAACACAAATACAACGTTGAAACAACATGCTTTTTGACAACGTTTAATCAATGTAAGGTTGTGACGTTGATTTGACCGTTGGAATGTGGTCATTTCCCAACCAATATTCTACAACACAAATTAGCTTTATTAGCAATACTTATTACAACACTTTATTTGCAACTTGGGAGCTTGGTGTGTCTTTTTTAGCAGCTTGGAGCTTGGGGTGTCTTTATTAGCAACTTGAGAGCTTGGAGTGTTTTTACTAGCAACTTGAGAGCTCGGAGTGTCTTTTTTAGCAACTTGGGAGCTTGGAGCGTTTTTATTAGCAACTTGGGAGCCTGGGGTGTCTTTTTTAGCAACCTTCGGAGCTTGGAGTGTCTTTTTTAGCAACTTGGGAGCTTGGAGTGTTTTTATTAGCAACTTGGGAGCCTGGGGTGTCTTTATTAGCAACCTTCGGAGCTTGGAGTGTCTTTTTTAGCAACTTGGGAGCTTGGAGTGTTTTTATTAGCAACTTGGGAGCCTGGGGTGTCTTTATTAGCAACCTTCGGAGCTTGGAGTGTCTTTTTTAGCAACTTGGGAGCTTGGAGTGTTTTTATTAGCAACTTGGGAGCCTGGGGTGTCTTTATTAGCAACCTTCGGAGCTTGGAGTGTCTTTTTTACCAACTTGGGAGCTTGGAGTGTTTTTACTAGCAACTTGAGAGCTCGGAGTGTCTTTTTTAGCAACTTGGGAGCTTGGAGTGTTTTTATTAGAAACTTGGGAGCCTGGGGTGTCTTTATTAGCAACCTTCGGAGCTTGGAGTGTCTTTTTTAGCAACTTGGGAGCTTGGAGTGTTTTTATTAGCAATTTGGGAGCCTGGGGTGTCTTTATTAGCAACCTTCGGAGCTTGGAGTGTCTTTTTTAGCAACTTGGGAGCTTGGAGTGTCTATATAGGAATCAATTTTTGAAAATACATTTTTAGGCCATCTCTATGCAACCAGAAATAGATTTTTATAACCTGTAACCTGTTTTGAAAACTTTTCATTGTAATTAGTTTTGAAAAAGTTCCATTATAATTATTATACCAAATATTACATTGCGAGAATCGGTTTGAATGAAGAATGGATTCTGGATCGAATAGTTACTGCAGGAATCGGTACCCCGCAGGAAGATGCATTTATTACAGGGGTGTCCAAACTTTTTGCACAGAGGGCCGCACACTGAAAAATCAAGTCATGTGGGGGCCCTTTTGATATTTTTCATCTTCATAACCAATGCAATATATAGATTTTTTTAACCTGTAAGGCTGCCCTCAAATCTGGTCCCAGAGACCCAGAAGGGTCTCATTCCAAAAATAAGTAATTTATTATTATATATATATATTTTTATTCAACGCTTACATTTTTAGGGTTACCTTTCTTTAATTGTTTAATGCCCTTTTGGTCAAAATTCTGTTGTTTTTTTGGCAAACACACAAAATATGCAATATTTACCCCTCAAATCTGGTCCAAGGGACCCAGAAGGGTCTCAGGCTTAAAAATAAATCATTTATTATTATATATATATATATATATATTTTATTCAATGCTTACATTTTTAGGGTAATTTTTTTAAAATTGTGTAATGCCCTTTTGGTCAAAATTCTGTTAGTTTTTTTGGCAAACACAAAATATGCAATATCCCCCCCCCCCCCCCCCCCCAAAAAAAATGTCCAAGTGGAATCATTGATTTGAAGTAATTACAGCCTGAAATAGGTCAATAAATCATAACAACATTGATATTAATTTATTGAGCAATAAAAAAAAACTCATATTATACAAACCCTGTTTCCATATGAGTTGGGAAATTGTGTTAGATGTAAATATAAACGAAATACAATGATTTGCAAATCATTTTCAACCCATATTCAGTTGAATATGCTACAAGGACAACATATTTGATGTTCAAACTGATAAACATTTTTTTTTTTGCAAATAATCATTAACTTTAGAATTTGATGCCAGCAACACGTGACAAAGAAGTTGGGAAAGGTGTCAATAAATACTGATAAAGTTGAGGAATGCTCATGAAACACTTATTTGGAACATCCCACAGGTGAACAGGCTAATTGGGAACAGGTGGGTGCCATGATTGGGTATAAAAGCAGAATCCATGAAATGCTCAGTCATTCACAAACAAGGATGGGGTGAGGGTCACCACTTTGTCAACAAATGCGTGAGCAAATTGTTGAACAGTTTAAGAAAAACCTTTCTCAACCAGCTATTGCAAGGAATTTAGGGATTTCACCATCTACGGTCCGTAATATCATCAAAGGGTTCAGAGAATCTGGAGAAATCACTTTACGTAAGCAGCTAAGCCCGTGACCTTCGATCCCTCAGGCTGTACTGCATCAACAAGCGACATCAGTGTGTAAAGGATATCACCACATGGGCTCAGGAACACTTCAGAAACCCACTGACAGTAACTACAGTTGGTCGCTACATCTGTAAGTGCAAGTTAAAACTCTCCTATGCAAGGCGAAAACCGTTTATCAACAACACCCAGAAACGCCGTCGGCTTCGCTGGGCCTGAGCTCACCTAAGATGGACTGATACAAAGTGGAAAAGTGTTCTGTGGTCTAACGAGTCCACATTTAAAATTGTTTTTGGAAACTGTGGACGTCGTGTCCTCCGGACCAAAGAGGAAAAGAACCACCCGGATTGTTATATGCGCAAAGTTGAAAAGTCAGCATCTGTGATGGTATGGGGGTGTGTTAGTGCCCAAGACATGGGTAACTTACACATCTGTGAAGGCGCCATTAATGCTGAAAGGTACATACAGGTTTTGGAGCAAGATATGTTGCCATCCAAGCAACGTTATCATAGACGCCCCTGCTTATTTCAGCAAGACAATGCCAAGCCACGTGTTACATCAATGTGGCTTTATAGTAAAAGAGTGCGGGTACTAGACTGGCCTGCCTGTACTCCAGACCTGTCGCCCATTGAAAATGTGTGGCGCAATATGAAGCCTAAAATACCACAACGGAGACCCCCGGACTGTTGAACAACTTAAGCTGTACATCAAGCAAGAATGGGAAAGAATTCCACCTGAGAAGCTTCAAAAATGTGTCTCCTCAGTTCCCAAACGTTTACTGAGTGTTGTTAAAAGGAAATGCCGTGTAACACAGTGGTGAACATGCCCTTTCCAAACTACTTTGGCACGTGTTGTAGCCAGGAAATTCTAAGTTAATTATTTGCAAAAAAAAAATAAAGTTTATGAGTTTGAACATCAAATATCTTGTCTTTGTAGTGCATTCAATTGAATATGGGTTGAAAAGGATTATATTTACATCTAACACAATTTCCCAACTCATATGGAAACGGGGTTCATAAGAACCCCACTCATAAAAGTGTTAGTCTTGCCGTTTTTTTTCATTAACCCCCAACACTTAAATCAATATCAGATATATCTGTTGATTATGAGTTCATATTTTATTTATTATGTTTGTTTTTGTTTGTGAAACAAATAGTGGAATATCTGAATATGCCAATAATTCATAACAATGTTGATTTTGGTTCATTGTTATATTTTTTATTGCGATCTAATAAAAAAAGCAAACCCCAAAACTCAAAATTGCGCTCTAGCGCCCCCTAGGGATAAAACACAGACAAAACTGCTCCTAGGAAGAAAACACAGACAAACTGCCTGTAACTTCCAGTAGGAATGTCGTAGAGACATGAAACAAAAACTTCTATGTAGGTCTCACTTAGATCTACATTTCATAAATTGACAACCCCCAGCAAAAATCAACAGGAAGTTTGCAATTCCCCCTTCAAAACAAAAGTTTTGTAAAAACCGGTCACCTTTTTTCAAACATTATCTACTCTGAGCGTGTTTGTCGTGTCGACTTCAAACTAGCACAGGAAAGAGATTGACCCCTTCTGATTAAAAGTTGACCAAAGAGTTTTAATTAGTGCTCAGGTTTGGATTTTATGTGCCGTCAAAAAAAAACAGCCTGCATGGCAGTTCTGTGTTATTAGAATTATTAGAAAACATTGCAACTTTTTCTTGTTACATTTCACCTGTTTGCTCTTTCATTCCACTTTCATGTAATTTTTATAGTATTTTCAGAATGTGCCCTTTAAAAAACTTTGGACACCTGTGATTTAAGCCCTTTCTCCCAGACAGAGATAAGTTAAGCTGCTATGAACAGCGTGATATTTTGTGTACAAGTGTGGAACTTTGGACCCTCCCAGAGTCCACAAGCACACCATGCTTAAGTCCCAGAGAAGATCCAACTGACGGTCGACTGCTCGCCGCCGCTGACAGGAATTTGTTTGGTCAGCGCTTTCCTTTTGAAAAAGTCCCGGGATTGTTGTTGCAAGGGCGTTCAGTCGGGCCAGCGAGGATTTGGGTGGGGGTTAGATGCCGTTATTTATGTTTAAAGGCGAAGCCAGCCTGACGGGGTCGAGGGGAAATGGGAAGTGGCGGGCCGTGCCAGCTGGAAATGCCAACGCTGTCGTCTTGCCAGAGTCGTATCGGCGTCTGAGCACTCTGGCCAAGCAGGAGGGTTCGCTCCATCGAGATGATCGAGATGGTCTCACACGAGAACCTCTGGCTCTCTCTGCGTCTCCTCGGTGCGAGCGTGTAGATTCATCAAGACACTACGAGACAACCAATTGTGTATATTCATTAGGACGATACAAGACAACCAATCGTGTAGATTTATCAGGACACTACAAGACAAACAATTGTGTAGATTCATCAAGACACTACAAGACAACAAATCATGTAGATTCTTCAGGATACTACAAGACGAACGATCGTGTAGATTCATCAGGACAATAACTTGTGTAGATTCATCAGGATACTACAAGACAAACGATCGTGTAGATTCATCAGGACACTACAGGACAACAAATTGTGTAGATTCATCAGGACACTACAAGACAAACAATTGTGTAGATTCATCAGGACACTACAAGACAACAAATCATGTAGATTCAACAGGACACTACAAGACAACCAATTGTGTAGATTCATCAAGACCATACAAAACAACCAATCGTGTAGATTCATCAGGACGATACAAGCCAACAAATCATGTAGACTATTCAGGACACTACAAGACAAACAATCGTGTAGATTCATCAGGACGATACAAGACAACCAATTGTGTAGATTCATCAAGACGATACAAGACAACCAATTGTGTAGATTCATCAGGACGATACAAGACAACCAATCGTGTAGATTCATCATGACGATACAAGACAACAAATTATGTAGATTCATCAGGATACTACAAGACAAACAATCGTGTAGATTCATCAGGACACTACAGGACAAAAAATTGTGTAGATTTATCAGGACACTACAAGACAACAGATCATGTAGATTCATCAGGACACTACAAGACAAACAATTGTGTAGATCTATCAGGACACTACAAGACAACAAATCATGTAGATTCATCAGGATACTACAAGACAACAAATCATGTAGATTCATCAGGACACTACAAGACAAACAATTGTGTAGATTCATCAGGACACTACAAGACAAACAACTGTGTAGATTCATCAGGACACTACAAGACAACAAATCGTGTAGATTCATCATAATGATACAAGACAACCAATCGTGTAGATTCATCAGGACGATACAAGACAACCAATCGTGTAAATTCATCAGGACACTACAAGACAAACAATTGTGTAGATTCATTAGGACACTACAAGACAAACAATTGTGTAGATCTATCAGGACACTACAAGACAACAAATCATGTAGATTCATCAGGACACTACAAGACATCAAATCATGTAGATTCATCAGGACACTACAAGACCAACAATTGTGTGGATTCATCAGGACACTACAAGACAACAAATCGTGTAGATTCATCATAATGATACAAGACAACCAATCGTGTAGATTCATCAGGACGATACAAGACAACCAATCGTGTAAATTCATCAGGACACTACAAGACAAACAATTGTGTAGATTCATCAGGACACTACAAGACAAACAATTGTGTAGATCTATCAGGACACTACAAGACAACAAATCATGTAGATTCATCAGGACACTACAAGACATCAAATCATGTAGATTCATCAGGACACTACAAGACCAACAATTGTGTGGATTCATCAGGACACTACAAGACAAACAATTGTGTAGATTCATCAGGACACTACAAGACAACAAATCATGTAGATTCATCAGGACACTACAAGACAAACAATTGTGTAGATTCATCAGGACACTACAAGACAACAAATCATGTACATTATTCAGGACACTACAAGACAAACAATCGTGTAGATTTATCAGGACGATACAAGACAACCAATCGTGTAAATTCATCAGGACACTACAAGACAAACAATTGTGTAGATTCATCAGGACACTACAAGACAACAAATCATGTAGATTATTCAGGACACTACAAGACAAGCAATCGTGTAGATTCATCAGGACACTACAAGACAACAAGTGTAGATTCAATCAGTATGATACAAGACAACAAATCGTGTAGATTCATCAGGATGATACAAAACAACAAATTGTGTAGATTCATCAGGACCATATAAGACAACCAATCATGTAGATTCATCTTTACGATACAAGACAACCAATCGTGTAGATTCATTAGGAGGATACAAGACAACCAATCGTGTAGATCAATCAGAACGATACAAGACAACCAATCGTGTAGATTCATCAAGACGATACAAGATAAGCAATCGTGTAAATTCATCAAAACGATACAAGACAACCAATCGTGTAGATTCATCAGGACACTACAAGACAACCAATCGTGTAGATTTATCAGGACTATACAAGACAACCAATCGTGTAGATTCATCAGGACACTACAGGACAACAAATTGTGTAGATTCATCAGGACACTACAAGACAAACAATCGTGTAGATTCATCAGGACACTACAAGACAACCAGTGTATGTTCAATCAGGATGATACAAGACAACCAATTGTGTAGATTCATCAGGACGATACAAGACAACCAATCATGTAGAGTCATCATGACGATACAAGACAACCAATCGTGTAGATTCATTAGGAGGATACAAGACAACCAATCGTGTAGATTGATCAGGACACTAGAAGACAACCAATCGTGTAGATTCATCAGGACGATACAAGACAACCAATCGTGTAGATTCATCAGAACACTACAAGACAACCAATCATGTACCGTATTTTCCGCATCATAAGGCGCCCTGGGTTAAAAGCCGCGCCTTCAATGAACGGCATATTTCAAAACTTTGTCCACCAATAAGCCGCCCCGTGTTGTAAGCCGCATCTAACTGCGCTAAAGGAATGTCAAAAAAACAGTCAGATAGGTCAGTCAAACTTTAATAATATATTAAAAACCAGCGTTCTAACAACTCTGTTCACTCCCAAAATGTACGCAAATGTGCAATCACAAACATACGTATATCAACATGGACAGAGCTGCGTGAAAAAAGCCACCCGGCCTCTTCGCGTAAACTTAAACTTACCTTAACCACTCGCTCATCTTTTCTTCATCCATCCCTTCGAGTTAGCTTTTATGATGACGCCGGCTGGAAAGGTCTCTTTTGGCAAGGTCTTCCTTTTGAATATCACCATGGGTGGAAGTTAGCATGGCAAGCTAGAACCACAGTGAAGGATGACTTCTCATTCCCTGTGGTGCGAATATTCACCGTACGTGCTCCCGTTCCACAGTGCGGTTCACAGGAATATCAGTTGCTGTGAAATACGGTAGTAATCCGTGTGCGGATGGAGAGATTGCGTCTTTTCATGAACCGGGTCCTTGTCGCTTAGTAGGAGCCATTTTGTGGTCTTTACAGATGTAAACAGGAAATGAAACGTACGGTGATATCCGCGCGTTTTTTCTTCTTCTTCCGGGGGCGGGTGGTTGCTTACAGTAGAAGAAGAAGCGCTTCCTGTTCTATGGGGGCGGGTGCTTACCTTGGCGGTTGCTTGCGTAGAAGAAGAAGCGCTTCCTGTTCTACCGGGAAAAAAGATGGCGGCTGTTTACCTAAGTTGCGAGATCGAAACTTTATGAAAATGAATCTTAATATTTATCCATATATAAAGCGCACCGGGTTAAAAGCCGCACTGTCAGCTTTTGAGTAAATTTGTGGTTTTTAGGTGCGGCTAATGGTGCGGAAAATACGGTAGATTAATCAGGACGATACAAGACAACCGATTGTGTAGATTCATCAGGAAGATACAAGACAACCAATCGTGTAGATTTATCAGGACGATACAAGACAACCAATCGTGTAAATTCATCAGGACGATACAAGACAACCAATCGTGTAGATTCATCATGACGATACAACACAACCAATCGTGTGGATTCATCAGGACGATACAAGACAACCAATCATGTAGATTCATCAGGACACTACAAGACAAACAATCGTGTAGATTCATCAGGACACTACAAGACAACAAATCATGTAGATTTATCAGGACACTACAAGACAACAAATCATGTAGATTCATCAGGACACTACAAGACAAACAATTGTGTAAATTCATCAGGACACTACAAGACAAACAATTGTGTAGATTCATCAGGACACTACAAGACAAACAATTGTGTAAATTCATCAGGACACTACAAGACAAACAATTGTGTAGATTCATCAGGACACTACAAGACAAACAATTGTGTAAATTCATCAGGACACTACAAGACAAACAATCGTGTAGATTCATCAGGACACTACAAGACAACTAGTGTAGATTCAATCAGGATGATATAAGACAACAAATTGTGTAGATTCATCAGGGTGATACAAGACAACCAATCATGTAGATTCATCTTTACGATACAAGACAACCAGTCGTGCAGATTCATTAGGAGGATACAAGACAACCAATCGTGTAGATTAATCAGAATGATACAAGACAACCAATCGTGTAGATTCATCAAGACGATACAAGATAAGCAATCGTGTAAATTCATCAAGACGATACAAGACAACCAATCGTGTAGATTCATCAGGACGATACAAGACAACCAATTGTGTAGATTTATCAGGACGATACAAGACAACCAGTCGTGTAGATTCATTAGGAGGTTACAAGACAACCAATCGTGTAGATTCATCAGAACGTTACAAGACAACCAATCGTGTAGATTCATCAAGACGATACAAGATAAGCAATCGTGTAAATTCATCAAGACGATACAAGACAACCAATCGTGTAGATTCATCAGGACGATACAAGACAACCAATCGTGTAGATTCATCATGACGATACAAGACAACCAATTGTGTAGATTTATCAGGACGATACAAGACAACCAGTCGTGTAGATTCATTAGGAGGATACAAGACAACCAATATTCATCAGGACACTGCAAGACAACCAATCGTGTATATTCATCAGGACACTACAAGACAACCATTAGTGCAGATTTATCAGGACTATACAAGACAACCAATCGTGTAAATTCATCAAGATACTACAAGACAACCAATCGTGTAGATTCATCAGTACCATACAAGACAACCAATCGTGTAGATTTATCAGGACAATAAAAAACAACCAACCGTGTAGATTCATCAGGGCACTACAAGACAACCGATCATGTAGATTCATCAGGACAATACAAGACAACCAATCGTGTAGATTCATCAGGACGATACAAGTCAACCAATCGTGAAGATTCATCAGGACGATACAATACAACCAATCATGTAGATTCATCAGGGACTACAAGACAACCAATCGTGTAGATTTATCAGGACTATACAAGACAACCAATCGTGTAGATTCGTCAGGATACTACAAGACAATCAATCTTGTAGATGCCATAGTAGCAAGGTGGACAAAAGCATATGAGTGGGGAAACCATTTTAGAGAATGCCATGGACTCCAGAACTGCTATTGCTATTGTTAGGTTGGTTGGTTGGGAACAAAAAAGTATTAATACTGTAAGTGATTATGCACACTTTTTTTTATCTTTCTACGTTGAACATTGACCAAGGTATTGGAGTTTTTGACGTGTTAAGGTGATAACCTTATCACCTCAGTAATGGTGCGCGATATGGCAGAAAACTGTATCACAATATGATTGTTTTATATTGGTATAGATATAATTATTGATATTTTTATGAGCTATGGAAAAGAAAGGAGCAGGAGATAAATATATTTTGTTGTAAATGTAACTTCCTGTGATTATAATCCTTCAGCTATCAAGGCAGAAAGGAAGCATGGAAAACACTCCAACAATGTCAACAAAATAGTAAAATCACATTGAAGCTCTTAAAATGAAGGAATATGTAAGAAATGCTTCATAAAAAGTGTAAAAAAATAGTGCAAAGTGTGAAAATGTAAACATGTAGAAACCTGAGAAGAATTATTTTCTGCAGGTTTAGTGCGAGGAAATAACGGCTGTGTAACATTATTTTGCCCTGTTATTCTTATTTAACTATCGAAATTATTTTTTGTTTTGCAGTAATTGTTTGAATATCATTAATATATCGTCCGATATCAATAACTATTGACATTTTTTATGACCTATGGAAAATAAGGATTAGGAGAAAAATATATTTTATTTAAAATGTAATTTCCTGTGATTATAATCCCTCAGCTATCAAGGCAGAAAGGAAACACTTAACAATAAGATCCTAAAAATCATGAATATGTGAGAAATGCTTCATAAAGTATAAGAAAATAGTGCAAAGTGTGAAAATGTAAACATGTAGAAACCTGAGAAGAACTATTTTCTGCAGGTTTAGTGCGAGGAAATAACGGCTGTGTAACATTATTTTGCCCTGTTATTCTTATTTAACTATGGAAAGGAATTTTTGTTTTGCAGTAATTGTTTAAATATCATTAATATATCGGCCGATATCAATAACTATTGACATTTTTTATGACCTACGGAAAATAAGGAGCAAGAGAAAAATAAATTTTATTTGAAATGTAATTTCCTGTGATTATAATCCCTCAGCTATCAAGGCAAAAAGGAAATGTCAACACAAACAATGTAAACAAAATATTAAAATCCCATTGAACACTTAACAATAAGCTCTTAAAATGAAGGAATATGTAAGAGATGCTGTAAGAAAATGCAAAGTGTTAAAATGTAAACATAGAGAAACCTGAGAAGAACTATTTCCTGCAGGTTTCGTGGCAGATAGTTACAGCTGTGCTCTAAAGGGTGAGCAAAGGTGGTGTGGTATCAGCGATCTTGCCTTGCACCATTTACAGACCACATTGGTCTGACTACGGTCCCTTTTGAAAACATCCAAATAACTGACTTTTCCTTTCTAATCCACAATTTCTTCATTTGGACTTTCTCTTTTCACTCCATGCAAAGAATCAAGCAAACGTGATAATTGATACCGTCACCTGATTGGCTGTCAGCGTGTCACTCCCACTGATCAGTGATCACTTCCTGTGTGTCTTTGTTCGTGCGACCAACCTTTCTTCATTCTTTCCAGGTTTTCCCCATTTTTTAAACGTTTAATCGAACACATTTTTTATTGATATCAATTACCCGTTTAAGGCGTTTTATTGCACGGGCCTATTTATTAACAAACGTTCCATGTTTTCACTTGTTGTCCTGACATTCCAATCCCATATTCGGGTCATTCCTGCGCAGACTTGCACGTCATGAACTCTGAGACGGGGTCATGAACTTTTATTTGCACGTGAACTCTTGATGAGGCCGCCGAAGAGATAACGAGCGTTGCGAGTCAACAAAAGCCTCCTTTCCTGCCCCCGCCTTTGTTTTCCCTGCGCCCTTCCGCGACACGCGCGTATCTGCGGGGTGTAACCCGGCTCCGTGGAGACTTTGACCCTAATAAATCTCTCCGTGTTTGCCCCAGGTGACGCGAGCCTCCAAGGTGTGGGGGGAGGTCCCTCCGCCAGACGACTCCTTGGAGCAGAAGGATGTCCCGGCGGCCCCAAGCCTACTGGGCGACGACGAGGACTTTGTCGCCGATGAGGCGTCAGGAGGTGGGCGGGGCCTAATCCAATCACTTACACTTATATATGGAGGTCCAGAGATATGTTTTTTTTTCAGGGCTGATGCCGATTATCAGTAGTCAGTAGGCCGATAAGTGATATTTGGAGGTGATGTTTATTTTCTGTAAAAGTAATTGAATATTATATGTCAATAAACATCTGTTTTTTTAACATTATTTTGTAGGAAAGGTGGGACCAGTAGTGACATAATGTCTGATGTTGTGTTTAATTTATCATCAAAAAATATCCAACACCTTTATTACGTGTGTCTAAGAGGAGCATCAACATTTTATTTCTAAATATTAGAGATGTCCGATAAATGCTTTAAAATGTAATATCGGAAATTATCGGTATCGTTTTTTTTAATTATCGGTATCGTTTTTTTTTGTTGTTGTTGCTTTTTTTAAATCAACATAAAAAACACAAGATACACTTACAATTAGTGCACCAACCCAAAAAAACTCCCTCCCCCATTTACACTCATTCACACAAAAGGGTTGTTTCTTTCTGTTATTAATATTCTGATTCCTACATTATATATCAATATATATCAATACAGTCTGCAAGGGATGCAGTCCGTAAGCACACATGATTGTGCGTGCTGCTGGTCCACTAATACGGTAGTACTAACCTTCAACAGTTAATTTTACTCATTTTCATTAATTACTAGTTTCCATGTAATTGTTTTTATATTGTTTTACTTTCTTTTTTATTCAATAATTTTTTTAAATTTATTTATCTTTATTTTATTTTATTCATTTTTTTAAAAAGGACCTTATCTTCACCATACCTGGTTGTCCAAATTAGGCATAATAATGTGTTGATTCCACGACTGTATATATCGGTATCGGTTGATATCGGAATCGGTTAATTAAAAGTTGGACAATATCTGAATATCGGATATCGGCAAAAAGCCATTATCGGACATCCCTACTAAATATGGAACATCCATCCCATCCATCCATCCATTTTCTACCGCTTATTCCCTTCGGGGTCGCGGGGGGCGCTGGAGCCTATCTCAGCTACAATCGGGCGGAAGGCGGGGTAATAAATATGGAACTCGGCATCACAATAGCTCATCTATTCCATTTTATACAATTTTTTTTAACACTTTATGGATTTAATACATTGTATGGTTTCCTCCTGAAATATTGTCAACATTTCAATACAATAATTCTGGGCTCCTTCGCGTAGATTATAATTGAGATATTTTTTCCTGGATATGAGAATGTGTGAGCTGCTGCCTGCTCTTCTTGACTTACATAATCATCTCATATTTGTCAAGATATGTACTTTTGATCTTTTCTGTGGTCTTTATTTGATTGAACGACGGAACATGAAACTTGTGGCGCTGCTTTAATAAACCCATGCTCCGAGTGTTGCATACAGAGGCTTGTCGAGCGACTCTATCGCTGCAGTAGCCAAAAGAAAAACAGGCAAGAAGACACCAGGCAAGAAGGACAAAAACTGGATGTATAAATGTTGACTGGTAAGCAGAAGAGACTTTTAAAAAATCAAAACAGTCTGTTCATATATTAACCAAACTATAAGTTGCAGATATATTCGTTGGGAAATGAGTTATTTACTCAGAAATATTTAGTAAATGTTTATTTACATATCTTAATTGTTTCCAAACAATGTCTGTAACACGGCAGTAAAACGGTGAATCAAACAAAACAGAGGTCAATAACAATAACACACCTTTTCAGTGTGTTTGCTTGGTTTTTGTTTCTCATAACTATTTGCATTAAGGCCGTTAGCGAATACAAACCCATTAATGAGCTCCCCCTGTTTTAAAAGCCACAGAGTTCAAAGTGTAGGAATAAAAAGGAGCGGCTTATAGTCCGAAATGTACCGTAGTTTTGTTGTAGTTGTAAAAAAAACAAAACAATAATAATGCGCCACACATTTTCAATGGGAGACAGATCTGGACTAAAGGCAGACCAGTCTAGTACCCGCACTCTTTTACTACGAAGCCACGCTGTTGTAACACATGGCTTGGCGTTGTGTCACTGAAATAAGCAGGGGCGTCCATAACGACGTTGCTCGGATGACAACATATGTTGCTCCAAAACCTGTATGTACAAAAATAATGTCGTTGTAAGTTAGCATATTAGCTAATGCTAACAGGGCCAGCTTGATTACATTACGATAACACGTACAACTACGCATGAAAACACTCCGACAGACACCACGCATGGGACGGTTTAGTAAGTAAGAATTGTTTGTTATATTGTAAAACTTACAAACGTTGCTTGGAGTGACGAACGGAGAATCCTCACGAGTAGAAACGCTATGGACGGCTAAAAGATGGAACGGCACTTCTACTTCCGGTTGAAAGCACTAAACGGAAGGACACCGCAGCACCAAGAGTAAGCAAACTCGTCCAAAAAAATGGCGCCATAGCACAAACAATAACACACCTTTTCAGTGTGTTTGCTTGGTTTTTGTTTCTCAAAACTATTTGCATTAAGGCCGTTAGCGAATACAAATACAATACAGCGAATCCCCTGTTTTAAAAGCCACAGAGTTCAAAGTGTAGGAAAAAAAAGGAGCGGCTTATAGTCCGAAATTTACCGTAGTTTTGTTGTAGTTGTAAAAAATATATATAATTATGCGCCACACATTTTCAATGGGAGACAGGTCTGGACTACAGGCAGGCCAGTCTAGTACCCGCACTCTTTTACTATGAAGCCACGCTGTTGTAACACGTGGCTTGGCGTTGTCTCGCTGAAATAAGCAGGGGCGTCCATGATAACGTTGCTTGGATGGCAACATATGTTGCTCCAAAACCTGTATGTCTTTGTAAGTTACAACTATGCATGAAAACACTCCGACAGACATCACACATGGGACGCTTTAGTAAGTAAGAATTGTTTTAGTTATATTGTAAAACTTACAAACATTGCTTGGAGTGATGAATGGAGAATCTATACGAGTAGAAACGCTATGGAGGTTTTAAAGGTTCTTCTGTCTACAGATCTGCCCAGCGGCGAGGATGATGGGAGCGCACCGTGGCCCCCAGTCTCTGAGACCACAAGTAAGAGACCGGAACATACAGATTGTGGTGTGTGTGTGTGTGCGTGTGTGTGTAACTTATTTTGGCTGCCAGCATGTTGACGTCTGCATGACGGCCTCACATCCTGCCTCGGGTCATAACATGGCGCTTCAGCTTTGTCTGGGAGACATAAACATCTGCTCCTTCATCTTGCCCAGCACAATAAGGCTCCACAATAGCAAGGCAAGCAATACCGGGTGGAGCCTTGGTGGCTTTTGATTGGCTGCCGGTCACTTCTGCAGAGACTTGTGGGCGGAGCCTGACTGACACTTTACCTGCACTTGTCAATTATTTTCTTTGTCTTTGCAAGGAACCCGACAATACAGCGGAACCTCTATCTATGAACTTAATTGGTTGTTCGTCAACCGAATCGTTGGTATAGACCAGGGGTCGGCAACCCAAAATGTTGAAAGAGCCATATTGGACCAAAAATACAAAAACAAATCTGTCTGGATCCGCGAAAAATTAAAAGCCATATTACATACAGATAGTGTGTCATGAGATATAAATTTAATTAAGACTACTTAAAGGAAACTAAATGACCTCAAATATACCTACAGACTCGTCAGACCACAGAACACTTTTCCACTTTGTATCAGTCCATCTTAGATGAGCTCAGGCCCAGCGAAGCCGACGGCGTTTCTGGGTGTTGTTGATAAACGGTTTTCCCCTTGCAGAGGAGAGTTTTAACTTGCACTTACAGATGTAGCGACCAACTGTAGTCACTGACTGTGTGTTTTTGAAGTGTTCCTGAGCCCATGTGGTGATATCCTTTACACACTGATGTCGCTTGTTGATGCAGTACAGCCTGAGGGATCGAAGGTCACGGGCTTAGCTGCTTACGTGCAGGGATTTCTCCAGATTCTCTGAACCCTTTGATGATATTACGGACCGTAGATGGTGAAATCCCTAAATTCCTTGCAATAGCTGGTTGAGAAAGCTTTTTCTTAAACTGTTCAACAATTTGCTCACGCATTTGTTGACAAAGTGGTGACTCTCGCCCCATCCTTGTTTGTGAATGACTGAGCATTTCATGGAATCTACTTTTATACCCAATCATGGCACCCACCTGTTCCCAATTTGCCTGTTCACCTGTGGGATGTTCCAAATAAGTGTTTGATGAGCATTCCTCAACTTTCTCAGTCTTTATTGCCACCTTTCCCAACTTCTTTGTCACGTGTTGCTGGCATCAAATTCTAAAGTTAATGATTATTTGCAAAAAAAAAAATAATGTTTATCAGTTTGAACATCAAATATGTTGTCTTTGTAGCATATTCAACTGAATATGGGTTGAAAATGATGGCAAATCATTGTATTCCGTTTATATTTACATCTAACACAATTTCCCAACTCATATGGAAACGGGGTTTGTATATACACATATTTATATACTGAAAGTATATATATATATATATATATATATACATATATATATATATGTCTTAATAAGGTTATCCAAAAAATAGTGCTCGATACCGTAGTAGAGCGCAATATATGTATGTGTGGGAAAAAAAATCACAAGACTACTTCATCTCTACAGGCCTGTTTCATGAGGGGGTTCCCTCAATCATCAGGAGATTTCTCTGATGATTCTCCCGATGATTGAGGGAACCCCCTCATGAAACAGGCCTGTAGAGATGAAGTAGTCTTGTGATTTTTTCCCACACATACATATACATATATATATATATATATATATATATATATATATATATATATATATATATATATATATATATATATATATATATATATATACATATGTATATACACACATACGTACATATATATATATATATATATATATATATATATATATATATATATATATATATATATATATATATATATACATTTTTATACACGTTCATATATATCAACATAAAAAGGGGTTAACAGCTCAATCTTTTTTTACAACATTACAGCAAGCTTAGATGTCAACACTTAACACACACAAACACGTCTCGTTGGTGCGCTCCAAAAAAACAACAAAAGGAAAACCACTCGACCGTCTGTCTGGAAATATTTGTGGCTTTGTCGAACACTCCGGGAGTTTCCGAGTTATAAACGAGCAGTGGCTTCACGTAGTCATGAACCCGCAGTGTGAGACAAGTATCAATTAATTATAGTTGCATATTACTTACTCATACAGTGTTAGGAAGTATCCAGTAACAAACGTGTCCGCATCGTTCAACCTACTGCGTCGTGAGCTTAACTTCATGAATTGGTGCGACCACGGGGGGGTCGCCAAAAAACACAATTACCACTCCACTTCAACTTAAAGACAGCATAAGTCCATTCCAGACTGTTAATAATAAATATGTTAGTGTTTTTCATAACTAACATTGTTCTCTGTTTGGCTCATTTTACTTGATCAGACCTTTTATAACATTCCACACTGCTAAATAATACAAGTAGGTTTGATCCCTGCTGATATCAGATCAAGATTGTTATCGACCATCACTCAATGTTCTAATTATCGGTGTCGTGAAAAAGTTGCATCGCCCTAGTTTTGGGTGATAAATGCAGCTAACCATGGCAACTGGACACTTTTTTTTTTTGTTATTTACTGATCCGCTTGTGCATCACAAGTCGTCTCTAGACCCACAAAAACGAGGCAACCTCAAAGTGGTTTGTGTTTCTGAAGCTGCCTTCAGCAAAACCACGATGGAGCCTCCTTGTGGAAGGGTCTCATGCAGTCGTGACTTGGATGAGACAAACGGCGTGTAAAGATCCGAGCTCGGTGCCAAGGAGGAAATGATGTTTCCTGCGCTGAAGTGTCCCTGTCCTGCTGGAGGTCCAGACCGGAGCCTTCCTTCCCTCTCTGTGGCATCAGTGTTGCAGATATCACTGCCCTTCTCGCTCTCATTATTCCTCTTTTCCTGTTTTTTGATTGATTGAAACGTATTCGTAGATTGCACCGTACAGTACATATTCCATACAATTGACCACTAAATTGCAACACCCGCATAAGTTTTTCAACTTGTTTAAGTCGGGGTCCACGTTAATCAATTCATGGTAGCTTATGCTGTTACTGAGCTTATGACTCAATAACTCCACGGTGACGTTTTTTTGTGAATTTTTTGTGCAAAAATGCTATGGGCGGTTTTACTTCCGGTTTAAGGCAGAAACAGGAAGTACATTTTCCACCCGCCGCACCTGCGCCACAGCGCAAACAATAACACACCTCTTCAGTGTCTCTGCCGGCGTATATAAAAACGATTTGTTCAAATCAAAACATTAAGTCTGTCAGCGAAGAAAAATCTGTAAATCAGTCTCACCGTTTTATGAGCTGCGGAGTCAAAGCGTAGGAAAAAAGTAGGCTGATCAAAGTCATCATCATGGACCCACTAGTCGGAGCTAAATAGACTCAATAACTCCACGGTAACGTTTTGGTGAATTTACTGAGGAATTTGTGAAAGTGAAACAATACAAAAAGAATGCCATTGTAAGTTAATAATACTAACACAGTAAACGTGTTAGCATATTAGCTAATGCTAACAAGGCTAGCTTGATTACATTACGATAGCACGTACAAATATGCATGAGAAAAAACTCAGACAGACATCACACATGGGACGCTTTAGTAAGTAAGAATTGTTTTAGTTATATTGTAAAACGTACTAATTTTGTTTGGAGTGATGAATGAAGAATCCTTTTGTTCAAAAATATTATGGGCGGTTTTACTTCCGGTTTAAGGCAGAAACAGGAAGTACATTTTCCACCCGCCGCACCTGCGCCACAGCGCAAACAATAACACACCTCTTCAGTGTCTCTGCCGGCGTATATAAAAACGATTTGTTCAAATCAAAACATTAAGTCTGTCAGCGAAGAAAAATCTGTAAATCAGTCTCACCGTTTTATGAGCTGCGGAGTCAAAGCGTAGGAAAAAAGTAGGCTGATCAAAGTCATCATCATGGACCCACTAGTCGGAGCTAAATAGACTCAATAACTCCACGGTAACGTTTTGGTGAATTTACTGAGGAATTTGTGAAAGTGAAACAATACAAAAAGAATGCCATTGTAAGTTAATAATACTAACACAGTAAACGTGTTAGCATATTAGCTAATGCTAACAAGGCTAGCTTGATTACATTACGATAGCACGTACAAATATGCATGAGAAAAAACTCAGACAGACATCACACATGGGACGCTTTAGTAAGTAAGAATTGTTTTAGTTATATTGTAAAACGTACTAATTTTGTTTGGAGTGATGAATGAAGAATCCTTTTGTTCAAAAATATTATGGGCGGTTTTACTTCCGGTTTAAGGCAGAAACAGGAAGTACATTTTCCACCCGCCGCACCTGCGCCACAGCGCAAACAATAACACACCTCTTCAGTGTCTCTGCCGGCGTACATGACAACTATTTGTTCAAATCAAAACATTAAGGCCGTCAGCGAAGAAAAATCTGTAAATTAGTCGCAACGTTTTATAAGCTGCGGGGTTCAAAGCGTAAGAAAAAAGTAGGCTGATCAAACAAAACAGAAGTCAGCGTCATGGACCCACTAGTTTAGGGTTTGGCAACCCAAAATGTTGAAAGAGCCGTATTGAACCAAAAATACAAAAACAAATGTGTCTGGAGCCGCAAAAAAATAAAAGCCATATTACATACAGATAGTGTGTCATGAGATATAAATTGAATTAAGAGAACTTAAAGGAAAGTAAATTACCTCAAATATAGCTACAAATGAGGCATAATGATGCAATATGTACATATAGCTAGCCTAAATAGCATGTTAGCATCGATTAGCTTGCAGTCATGCAGTGACCAAATATGTCCGATTAGCACTCCACACAAGTCAATAACATCAACAAAACTCACCTTTCATGCACAACCTTAAAAGTTTGGTGGACAAAATGAGACAGAAAAAGAAGTGGCATAAAACACGTCCTAGAAAGTCGGAGAAAGTTATACATGTAAACAAACTACGGTGAGTTCAAGGACCGCCAAAATTAGTAGGACAAAACGGCGCTCGCCAAATACTGGAATCAGTGAAGCATGTTTAATACAAACAGTGTGCTTTGTAACAATTAGGGAGGTTTGTGTCATGTTTGTCCTCCCACAGAAACCATATTAAAACAAAAAATATATTTTTTCCCCCTCATCTTTTTCCATTTTTCATACATTTTTGAAAAAGCTCCAGAGAGCTACTAGGGCGGCGCTAAAGAGCCGCATGCGGCTCTGGAGCCGCGGGTTGCCGACCCTTGCAATAGTTGGAGCTAAATAGACTCCACGGTGACATTTTGGTGAATTTACTGAGGAATTTGTGAAAGTGAAACAATACAAAAAAAAATGCCATTGTAAGTTAATAATACTAACACAGTAAACGTGTTAGCATATTAGCTAATGCTAACGAGGCTAGCTTGATTACATTACGGCAGCACGTACAAATATGCATGAAAACACTCCTACAGACATCACACATGGGACGCTTTAAAAAGTAAGAATTGTTTTAAATTATATTGTAAAACTTACTAATTTTGTTTGAATGAAGAATCCTTTTGTGCAAAAATGCTATGGGCAGTTTTACTTCCGGTTTAAGGCAGAAACAGGAAGTACATTTTCCACCCGCCACACCTGCGCCGTAGTGCAAACAATAACACACCTCTTCGGTGTCTCTGCCGGCGTATATAAAAACGATTTGTTCAAATCAAAACATTAAGTCTGTCAGCGAAGAAAAATCTGTAAATCAGTCTCACCGTTTTATGAGCTGCGGGGTTCAAAGCGTAGGAAAAAAGTAGGCTGATCAAAGTCATCGTCATTGACCCACTATCCATCCATCCATTTTCTACCGCTTATTCCCTTTGGGGTCGCGGGGGGCGCTGGAGCCTATCTCAGCTACAATCGGGCGGAAGGCGGGGTACACCCTGGACAAGTCGCCACCTCATCGCAGGGCCAACACAGATAGACAGACAACATTCACACTCACATCCACACACTAGGGCCTAGTCGGAGCTAAATAGACTCAATAACTCCACGGTGACGTTTGGTGAATTTATTGAGGAATTTGTGAAAGTGAAACAATACAAAAAGAATGCCATTGTAAGTTAATAATACTAACACAGTAAACGTGTTAGCATATTAGCTAATCTTAACAAGGCTAGCTTGATTACTTTACGATAGCATGTACAAATATGCATGAAAAAAACCTCCTACAGACATCACACATGGGACGCTTTAGTAAGTAAGAATTGTTTTAGTTACATTGTAAAACTTACTAATTTGGTTTGGAGTGATGAATGAAAGCAAAGACGCTATGGACGGTTTTACTTCCGGTTTAAGGCTGAAACTGGAAGTACATTTTCAACCCGCAGCGAGCAAACTCGTCCAAAAGATGGCGCCATAGTGCAAACAATAACACACCTCTCCAGTGTCTCTACCGGCGTGTATAAAAACTATTTGTTCAAATCAAAACATTAAGAAGAAAAATTCGTAAATTAGTAACACACATGGGGCGCTTTAATAAGTAAGAATAGTTTTAGTTATATTGTAAAACTTACAAACATTGCTTGGAGTTATGAATGAAGAATACACACGAGTAGAAACGCTATGGATGGCAAAAAGACGGAACGGCACTTCTACTTCCAGTTGAAAGCACTAAACGGAAGAACACCGCGGCACCAATAGTAAGCAAACTCCTCCAAAAGATGGCGCCACAGCACAAACAATAACACACTGTAGAGGTTGCCCTCTAGTGGGTTCTTCAGACCACTACACACTGCCAGGAGAGCCTGGAATTCCGGGTATAACACTGTTTTATTTTCATAGAATAGTGCAAAGTCTTTTGCTTTCCAGCAAACTGTCTTTCTCTCCTGCGTCCGCTCATCAGCACCTCCAACTCCAACTACTCGTCTCATCACGGCTTCTGCTAATAAAGGCTACATGTGATTACAAACCCTGTTTCCATATGAGTTGGGAAATTGTGTTAGATGTAAATATAAACGGAATACAATGATTTGCAAATCCTTTTCAACCCATATTCAATTGAATGCACTACAAAGACAAGATATTTGATGTTCAAACTCATAAACTTTTTTTTTTTTTTTGAAAATAATAATTAACTTAGAATTTCATGGCTGCAACACGTGCCAAAGTTGTTGGGAAAGGGCATGTTCACCACTGTGTTACATCACCTTTCCTTTTAACAACACTCAGTAAACGTTTGGGAACTGAGGAGACACATTTTTTAAGCTTCTCAGGTGGAATTCTTTCCCATTCTTGCTTGATGTACAGCTTAAGTTGTTCAACAGTCCGGGGGTCTCCGTTGTGGTATTTTAGGCTTCATAATGCGCCACACATTTTCAATGGGAGACAGGTCTGGACTACAGGCAGGCCAGTCTAGTACCCGCACTCTTTTACTATGAAGCCACGTTGATGTAACACGTGGCTTGGCATTGTCTTGCTGAAATAAGCAGGGGCGTCCATGGTAACGTTGCTTGGATGGCAACATATGTTGCTCCAAAACCTGTATGTACCTTTCAGCATTAATGGCGCCTTCACAGATGTGTAAGTTACCCATGTCTTGGGCACTAATACACCCCCATACCATCACAGATGCTGGCTTTTCAACATTGCGCCTATAGCAATCTGGATGGTTCTTTTCCTCTTTGGTCCAGAGGACACAATGTCCACAGGTTCCAAAAACAATTTGAAATGTGGACTCGTCAGACCACAGAACACTTTTCCACTTTGTATCAGTCCATCTTAGATGAGCTCAGGCCCAGCGAAGCCGACGACGTTTCTGGGTGTTGTTGATAAACGGTTTTCGCCTTGCATAGGAGAGTTTTAACTTGCACTTACAGATGTAGCGACCAACTGTAGTTACTGACAGTGGGTTTCTGAAGTGTTCCTGAGCCCATGTGGTGATATCCTTTACACACTGGTGTCGCTTGTTGATGCAGTACAGCCTGAGGGATCGAAGGTCACGGGCTTAGCTGCTTACGTGCAGTGATTTCTCCAGATTCTCTGAACCCTTTGATGATATTACGGACCGTAGATGGTGAAATCCCTAAATTCCTTGCAATAGCTGGTTGAGAAAGGTTTTTCTTAAACTGTTCAACAATTTGCTCACGCATTTGTTGACAACGTGGTGACCCTCGCCCCATCCTTGTTTGTGAATGACTGAGCATTTCATGGAATCTACTTTTATACCCAATCATCGCACCCACCTGATCCCAATTTGCCTGTTCATCTGTGTGATGTTGCAAATAAGTGTTTGATGAGCATTCCTCAACTTTATCAGTATTTATTGCCACCTTTCCCAACTTCTTTGTCACGTGTTGCTGGCATCAAATTCTAAAGTTAATGATTATTTGCAAAAAAAAGAATGTTTATCAGTTTGATCATCAAATATGTTGTCTTTGTAGCATATTCAACTGAATATGGGTTGAAAATGATTTGCAAATCATTGTATTCCGTTTATATTTACATCTAACACAATTTCCCAACTCATATGGAAACGGGGTTTGTAGATAATAAGGCCCACCTCGGCCATTTACGCACCTGTCGCTGTCTTCGAGGCCGGTCCTGACACGCCCCGTTCTGCGGCAGCCCCGCAGGCCACGCCCCCCTCCACACACACCTTTTCAGTGTCTTTGCTTGTTTGCATTAAGCCCGTAGGCGAATACAAACCCATTAATGAGCGCCTCTGTTTTAAAAGCCACAGGGTTCAAAGTGTAGGGAAAAAGTAGGGGCTTTTAGCCCGAAATATACCGTAGTTTGGTTGTAGTTGTAAAAAAAAAATGTTTTAAAAAGGCGGATACATGTCAAAATGACAAATGTCAATCTGGACTTATGTGCACGTTCCAAAAGTGAAGAGATTCAGTGGATTTATCATCAGACATGAGTCACTCACTCAAATTCCGACTTGTTCCACCCTGGGCAAGCAGAAGTGATCGTCCATCTGGAGTGGACCTTGCTGAAGAAAGTTATTTTCAGCATCGTTTGTCCATTGTTGTCCACACTTGATGGACTTTCCAGAGATCCCCAGATGCAGGGCCGTGTCCTCCTCGCCTCGCATCTTGACCCCTGCACTGTGCTCCCCCAAGAGAGGAGACTAAACCCATTTTATCCTGTGTGAGATATTTGTGCAAGTCCCACTGCAGCCGAGATGTCCGCTCCTTCATTGAGAAAGAAAGACTACCAGTGAGTAACAGGGCGTGGGGATGCTCGGGTTACGCTCTTCCCAGCGATCTTTTCCACTATTGTCAACGTTGAAGGGGAACTGCACTTTTTTGGGGGAATGTTGCCCATCGTTCACAATCATTATGAAGGATGGATTATTTTTTTTATGCATTTTAAATATTAAATACGCTCGATTACAAAGTCTGCTTACAATAGAGCCTTTGGGAGCCGCTCAATTCTGCCTCTAAAGCCCTTAAAAAAGACATCCAAACACCTCCATTATATTAGATAGATAGTACTTTATTGATTCCCTCTGGAGAGTTCCCTTAGGAAAATTAAAAACATTTTTTTATGTAAATGTAAATGTATTATATACATGATGTAAGTATATATGTAATGTAGTAACATTCATAATAACATGTAATATTTACATATTTTCATCATACTGTAAGTATATATGTAATGTAGTAACATTCATAATAACATGTAATATTTACACATTTTCATCAGACTGTAGGTATATATGTAATGTAGTAACATTCATAATAACATGTAATATTTTCATCATACTGTAAGTATATATGTCATGTAGTAACATTCATAATAACATGTAATATTTACATATTTTCATCATGCTGTAAGTATATATGTAGTATCTAGTAACATTCCTAATAACATGTAATATTTACATATTTTCATCATACTGTTAGTATATATGTAATGTAGTAACATATATAATAACATGTAATATTTACATATTTTCATCATGCTGTAAGTATATATGTAATGTAGTAACATTCATAATAACATGTAATATCTACATATTGTCATCATACTGTAAGTATATATGTAATGTAGTAACATTCATAATAACATGTAATATTTACATATTTTCATCATGCTGTTAGTATGTATGTAGTATCTAGTAACATTTATAATAACATGTAATATTTACATATTTTCATCATACTGTAAGTATATATGTAATGTAGTAACATTCATAATAACATGTAATATTTACATATTTTCATCATGCTGTAAGTATATATATGTAGTATCTAGTAACATTCATAATAACATGTAATATTTACATATGTTTATCATACTATATATGTAATGTAGTAACATTAATAATAACATGTAATATTTACATATTTTCATCATGCTGTAAGCATATATGTAATTTAGTAACATTCATAATATGTCATATTTACATATTTACATCATACTGTAAGTATATACTGTATGTAATGTAGTAACATTCAAAATAACATGTCATATTTACATATTTTCAACAACACCCAAAAACGCCGCCGGCTTCGCTGGGCCCGAGCTCATCTAAGATGGACTGATGCAAAGTGGAAAAGTGTTCTGTGGTCTGACGAGTCCACATTTCAATTTTTTTTTGGAAACTGTGGACGTCGTGTCCTCCATACCAAAGATGAAAAGAACCATCCGGATTGTTATAGGCGCAAAGTTGAAAAGCCAGCATCTGTGATGGTATGGGGGTGTATTAGTGCCCAAGACATGGGTAACTTACACATCTGTGAAGGCGCCATTAATGCTGAAAGGTACATACAGGTTTTGGAGCAACATGTGTACAATTGACATCAAGTTTAATGAGGTTATTGCGCCTCTTACCATGGAGACACTAATTTCTTCCTCTACATTTAAAGCATCATAAAGTCCAATTTGTGGCTTTTCCTCGGTTTTGTTGGCATGCAGCACACAAATATTTGTACCACCTTTTTTGGGCTACGTAAATCTCGGCATTACTCTTAGCACGCTGAAGGTCTGATCTGGAATGATCTGGTGGCAAGAAAATGCATAATGCGAGAAGTCTTCTGGAAGAACGCTCCAGACTTTAGCAGCGTAAAAGTGAAACGCGGCTTCACAATGTTTGGTTCCCGACTCTGGACACCGGCAGGAGACTCTTTGAGGTTCTCAGAGGCCGAGAGGGTTCTAACATGTCAACTTGGAAAAGACTTGTGCACAAGCAGAGCTGTTTTAAAATCTATTCTCTGAGCGACAGGAAGCCAGTGCGGTGACCGAACTGATATCCTGGTTCTAGTCAGGACTCGAGCAGCAGCTTTTTGGATGTACCTTTGCTTTAGAGAGCCCAGTGAGCAGTAATCTAGACAAAGACATGGATTAGGCATTCTAAATCTGATTCAGACATTATTCCTCTGATTTTGAAAATGTTTTTGGTGGTAGAAAGCTGCTGATGTTATTGGTTTGGACTTAGACTTAGACAAACTTTATTGATCCACAAGGGAAATTGTTTCTGCCCTTTTACCCGTTTTTAGTGCAGTGGTGTCCAAACTAGGGCCCACGGGCCAAGTGCCTCCAACTTAATTTTATGGTATAATTCAGGTTAATGACCATAAAATGCACTTTGAAGTGTACACAGCACAGCATTTTTATATATGACCCAATCCAAACAACCTTTCCCACTCAAGGCGCAAAAAATAAGTATTACCGTATTTTTCGGAGTATAAGTCGCACCGGAGTATAAGTCGCACCTGCCAAAAATGCATAATAAAGAAGGAAAAAACATATATAAGTTGCACTGGAGCAACTTATTCACACCAAACTATGAAAAAAAACTGCGACTTATAGTCCGAAAAATACGGTAAATAAGTATTAAAAAAGTCAACGCACACGGTCACACATAACACAACCTTCTGACTCAACTTTGTCGACCTTATAAAAAAAGGTCCATTCGCCATAAAAATAAAAAATAAATTAAAAAAGTACCCCAATTTAAATCCATTACAGTGCATGATGATTGGCCATGTTTGGCGCATTCTAGCTGTATGATATTTCTATTTGATGACAAAACTTTAAGGAGGTCGTCACAGAAGTAAACAAGGTAGGAGTCAAACTTTCACTTACTCTTAATTTTCAATTATATTCATTATATTTCCATTACATTAATATAATATGTACACACACCCACACACACAGAAATATATATGTATATATATATATATATATATATATATATATATATATATATATATATATATATATATATATATATATATATATATATATATACCCCGTTTCCATATGAGTTGGGAAATTGTGTTAGGTGTAAATACGAACAGAATACAATGATTTGCAAATCATTTTCAACCCATATTCAGTTGAATATGCTACAAAGACAACATATTTGATGTTCAAACTGATAAACCTTTTTTTTTTGCAAATAATCAGTAACTTTAGAATTTGATGCCAGCAACATGTGACAAAGAAGTTGGGAAAGGTGGCAATAAATACTGATAATGTTGACGAATGCTCATCAAACACTTATTTGGAACATCCCACAGGTAAACAGGCAAATTGGGAACAGGTGGGTGCCATGATTGGGTATAAAAGTAGATTCCATGAAATGCTCAGTCATTCACAAAGAAGGATGGGGCGAGGGTCACCACACAGTTGGTCGCTACATCTGTAAATGCAAGTTAAAACTCTTCTATACAAGGCGAAAACCGTTTATCAACAACACCCAGAAACGCCGTCGGCTTCGCTGGGCCTGAGCTCATCTAAGATGGACTGATACAAAGTGGAAAAGTGTTCTGTGGTCTGACGAGTCCACATTTCAAATTGTTTTTGGAAACTGTGGACGTCGTGTCCTCCGGACCAAAGAGGAAAAGAACCATCCGGATTGTTATAGGCGCAAAGTTGAAAAGCCTGCATATGTGATGGTATGGGGGTGTATTAGTGCCCAAGACATGGGTAACTTACACATCTGTGAAGGCGCTATTAATGCTGAAAGGTACATACAGGTTTTGGAGCAACATATGTTGCCATCCAAGCAACATTACCATGGACGCCCCTGCTTATTTCAGCAAGACAATGCCAAGCCACGTGTTACATCAACGTGGCTTCATAGTAAAAGAGTGCGGGTACTAGACTGGCCTGCCTGTAGTCCAGACCTGTCTCCCATTGAAAATGTGTGGCGCATTATGAAGCCTAAAATACCACAACGGAGACCCCCGGACTGTTGAACAACTTAAGCTGTACATCAAGCAAGAATGGGAAAGAATTCCACCTGAGAAGCTTAAAAAATGTTTTACTGAGTGTTGTTAAAAGGAAAGGCCATGTAACACAGTGGTGAACATGCCCTTTCCTAACTACTTTGGCACGTGTTGCAGCCATGAAATTCTAAGTTAATTATTATTTGCAAAAAAAAAAAAAAGTTTATGAGTTTGAACATCAAATATCTTGTCTTTGTAGTGCATTCAATTGAATATGGGTTGAAAAGAATTTGCAAATCATTGTATTTCATTTATATTTACATCTAACACAATTTTCCAACTCATATGGAAACGGGGTTTGTATATATATATATATATATATATATATATATATATATATATATATATATATATATATATATATATATATATATATGTGTGTGCGTGTTTAGGCTATATGTGTGTATATTAGGGTTGTCCCAAAACCAAAGTGTATTTCGATACTTTTCTAAATAAAGGGGACCACAAAAAGATTGCATTATTGGCTTTATTTTAACCAAAAATCTTAGGGTACATTAACACAACTTGTCTTTTAGTAGTAAGTAAACAAACAAAGGCTCCTAATTAGTCTGCTGACGTATGCAGTAACATATTGTGTCTTTCATCATTCTATTATGTTGTCAACATTATGAAGGACAAGCTATAAAAAAATAATTATTAATCCACTTGTTCATTTCCTGTTAATATCTGGTTACTTCCTGTTTTAACATGTTCTATATGCACTTCTGTTAAAATTTAATAATCACTTATTATTCTGTTGTTTGGATTCTTTACATTAGTTTTGGATGATACCACAGATTAAGGTATGGATCCGATACCAAGTAGTTACAGGATCATACATTGGTCATATTCAAAGTCCTCATGTGTCCAGGGACATATTTCCTGAGTTTATAAACATAATGTGATTTTTTTAAAAAGAAAAAAGATTTTGTGATGATAAAAAATATCGATGTAATCATAGTAGTCGCTCTTGTACTTGGTATCATTACAGTGGATGTCAGGTGTAGATCCACCCATGGTATTTGTTTACATTCAGGAGCGCTATCTTTTGTTAGCGGTGACGCCGGTGAGCTATTGTATCCTCCTACGGTGTGTAGTGAAGCATGTTTAGCTATTCCTCGTCCTCCAGTGATAATGGTACTTGTCATTTAGAAGTAGCCGACTGCAGATGGATGTTAGCTGCTAGCTAGCGTTTCAGTGTTATAACTTCAACTTTATCGTTAGTTTTTAGGCCAAAACTCCCTTTTCTGTCTACACGCTGTGTCTGCTTGTTAGTACTCCGTGTGTGTGCGCTGCCTAACATGCTCCTCTGCTCGTAAAACCAGCAATGTCATGACGTAACGACGCGGCGTCATGCCCGTTAAAAAAATAGAATAAAAATTAATGGGGAACCGGTACTTTTTTTAAACAGAGTGTAGTGTTCTTGGTGTAGCAGGTGAGGCATCAGTGGTTGCACAGAAGGATGAATGCTGGCAGCTGTGGTTATTTTAGAGCTCTTTGTTTGTTTGGTCCGCTGCAGGCCCTCAAGGGGCTCATGAGAGCAAAAAAACAAACGAGAGGAAAAAAATTAACGAGCGTACAGGAGAGACTTTAGATCCCTAATCCGATAATGTAGTTTTCTTTGAGGGAACAGAACGCAGCATGTGTTCGCTGTTAAATGATGGCGCTCGTTACCCCAACATTCGTCTGTCAGTTTGACTTTGCAACATTTAGGTTTAAAGTTCGCAAACAAAACATTGTGTTGCCTCGGAAACAATTATTTTGTTGTTGAGAGGCAATTCCTGAAGGAATTGTGTGTGAATGCTCCAATGCTGAAGTTGAACTGAAATGCTGACAGAATGTAGCATGAATGTAAGAACAGTTTGAATGTTGAAGGGTTTGAATTTCCAGGAAAGCCGGAATTGGGTTTGGAACTTGGGAAAGTGTTAGTTTGAATGTCCAGGATGAGTGGAATGTGTTGACGTTGGAATGGTGTGAATGGGTTGAAAAATGTGGGAGTTGTGCAACTTGGAAAAATGGCCCATTCATTTCAATGGGAACTTCCTGGAAATTTGGGAATTTGGGGAAAAGCAGGATTTTTAAAAAAATGATTAGGAGCTTGAATGAGCTGAATTGGTTGGTGTTGGAATCGTTTAAATTGGTCAAGAAATGTTGAAGTAGTAACAGTTTATAATTGAAAAAGGGTATTACGGAATTTGTGGAAAACCGGGAAATTTTCAAATTCTTAAACCGACTTGTTTTTTGTCTTGACTGAGAGGAATGTTTTGACAGTTGATCGGTTGAAATGGTTTGAAAAATGTCGTCGAACGAAAAAAGGGATGGAAATAAGGTTAGAAAAAAACAGGAATTCCTGGAAATTTGTTGAACATGGGAAAATGGTTGTTTAAATTTCCAGAATTATTTGAATGTGTTGAAGGTGGAATGGTTTGAATCGCTTGAAAAATGTGAGAATTGTGCAACTTGGGAAAATGTTCCATTCATTTCAATGGGAACTTCCTGGAAATCTGGGAATTTGGGGAAAAGGGGGATTTAAAAAAAAAAAAAATGATTAGGAGCATGAATGTGCTGAATGAGCTGAATTGGTTGGTGCTGGAATCGTGTAAATTGGTCAAGAAATGTTGACGTAGTAACAGGTTTTTAATTGAAAAATGGTATTAAGGAATTTGGGGAAAACAGGGAATTTTTCAATTTCTTAAACCGACTTGTTTTTTGTCCTGACTAAGAGGAATGTTTTGACAGTGGAACGGTTGAAATGGGTTGAAAAATGTGAAAGGAGTTGTCGAACGAAAACAGCGATGGAAATAAGGTTAGAAAAAAAACTGAATTCCTGGAAATTTGTTGAACATGGGAAAACGGTTGTTTGAATTTCCATTAAGATTTGAATGTGTTGAAGGTGGAATGGTTTGAATCGCTTGAAAAATGTGAGGATTGTGCAACTTGGGAAAATGTTCCATTCATTTCAATGGGAACTTCCTGGAAATCTGGGAATTTGGGGAAAAGCGGGATTTAAAAAAAAAATGATTAGGAGCATGAATGTGCTGAATGAGCTGAATTGGTTGGTGTTGGAATCGTTTAAATTGGTCAAGAAATGTTGACGTAGTAACAGGTTTTTAATTGAAAAATGGTATTATAGAATTTGGGGAAAACAGGGAATTTTTCAATTTTTTAAACCAACTTGTTTTTTTGTCCTGAATATGAGGAATGTTTTGACAGTGGAACGGTTGAAATGGGTTGAAAAATGTGAAAGGAGTCGTCGAACGGAAAAAGATTGGAAATAAGGTTAGAAAAAAACAGGAATTCCTGGAAATTTGCTGAACATGGAAAAATAGTTTGAATTTCTAAGATGAGTGGAATGTGTTGAAGGTGGAATGGTTTGAATGGGTTGAAAAATGTGGGAATTGTGGAAGTTTGAAAAATGGATAAATCATTTTGAATGGGGAAAATGTCCCTAGAAACTGGGAATTTGAGGAAATCCAGGATTTTTTTTCAATTATTGAAGGAGAGCGCATAATTTCCGAACAGGCTGAATATTTTGAAGTTCGAACGGTTTGAATTGGATAAAAAATATGGGGTTGTGGAACTTTGAAAAATGTCCCATTCTTGGGAGTTTCATGAGGAAAAGCGGGAATTATTTAGAAAATACAACATTTTTTTAATGTTCTTAATGAGTTGGTGGGTGGTGTTGGAATTTTTCAAATCGGTCGAGAATTGTTGAAGTAGTAACATTTTTTATTGAGAAATTATATTATGGAATTTCGGGAAAACCGGAATTTTTTAAGTTCTCAAACCGACTTGTTTTTTGTTCTGACTAAGAGGAATGTTTTGACAGTGGATCGGTTGAAATGGGTTGAAAAATGTCGTCGAACGAAAAAAGGGATGGAAATAAGGTTAGAAAAAAACAGGAATTCCTGGAAATTTGTTGAACATGGGAAAATGGTTGTTTAAATTTCCAGAATTATTTGAATGTGTTGAAGGTGGAATGGTTTGAATCGCTCGGAAAATGTGAGAATTGTGCAACTTGGGAAAATGTTCCATTCATTTTAATGGGAACTTTCTGGAAATCTGGGAATTTGGGGAGAAGCGGGATTTAAAAAAAAAAAAGGATTAGGAGCATGGATGTGCTGAATGAGCTAAATTGGTTGGTGTTGGAATTGGTCAAGAAATGTTGACGTACTAACAGGTTTTTAATTGAAAAATGGTATTATGGAATTTGGGGAAAACGGGGAATTTTTCAAGTTCTTAAACCAAATTGTTTTTTGTCCTGACTAAGAGGAATGTTTTGACAGTGGAACGGTTGAAATGGGTTGAAAAATGTGAAAGGAGTCGTCGAACGGAAAAAGTTTGGAAATAAGGTTAGAAAAAAACAGGAATTTCTGGAAATTTGCTGAACATGGAAAAATGGTTTGGATTTCTAAGATGAGTGGAATGTGTTGAAGGTGGAATGGTTTGAATGGGTTGAAAAATGTGGGAATTGTGGAAGTTTGAAAAATGGATAAATCATTTTGAATGGGGAAAATGTCCATAAAAACTGGGAATTTGAGGAAATCCAGGATTTTTTTCAATTATTAAAGGAGAAGCACATAATTTCCAAACAGCCTGAATATTTTGAAGTTCGAACGGTTTGAATTGGATAAAAAAGTGGGGTTGTGGAATTTTGAGAAATGTCCCATTCTTTTCAATGGGAATTTCATGGGGATTTCGGGAAAAGCGGGATTTATTTTGAAAATGCAAAACAATTTGAATGTTCTTAATGAGTTGGTGGTTGGTGTTGGAATTTTTCAAATTGGTCGAGAAATGTTGAAGTAGTAACATTTTTTATTGAGAAATTATATTACGGAATTTCGGGAAAACCGGGAATTTTTCCAGTTCAAAAAACAACTTCGTTTTTTGTTCTTAAGAGGAATGATTTGACGGTGGAACGGTTGAAGTTGGTTGAAAAATATGGCAGGAGTAGTCGACAGAAAAAAGGGTTTGGAAAAACGGGAATTCCTGGATTTTTTTTTTTTAACTTGGAAAAATTATAGTTTGAATGTCCACGATGAATGAAATGTGTTTAAGGTGGAATGGTTTGAATTGGTTGAAAAATGTGGAGATGGTGGAAGTTTGAAAAACGGCTAATTGTTCGTGTTTATCGTCCACGTTGTCTGTAGTTTTTGAAGTTTGGAGAGCTTATTTGGACAAAGCCTCCTGGTGATCAGTGGTTTCCTGGCTTAGGAGTGTGGAGTGTTCATACCAGGAACATAATATCACTCTTGGGATCATGCCTCCAAGCGACAGCCTTGAAATAGAACCTTTCTGGTATGCAGTCTGTGTCTGTCCGACATTTGCAACCATGCATTTCGGGAGTTTCCTCAGAATTCAAAGATAGGATTTTGGTGGTCAGGAGTCAAGGCCACTGGACCCTGACCCCTCCTGTACTCTCTAAAACTCCCCTCTCAGGGAGTCTCAAGACGGATGAAGTCACTGGTGACTCTGAACAAGGAAAACTGAACTTCTTGTGAAGATCTTACATGATGCCAGAAATAGCCTGAATGTGTGAGTTATGCTCTTGTTTGCGTCACGTCTCTTTGAAAATAGATCCCAGAGGTTGACGTAGGACTCAGGACAATAAACCTAATAGGACTGAAAGAAAAAGAAAGTAATATGAAAGCGGTAAGAAGCCATGACCTCCTTCTCTCTGGTCTCGGTGGCCATCCTGACCAGGATCAGAGCTTCAGACTTGAAAGCAGCAGATACTCCTCCAGGTTTAATTAGTCTGGGTGAGCATTAGAGACTTGCAGAGGACTGTGGGAGGTTTTCTGTCAAATGTTTCCTGGCTGGACTCAAACCCTTAATTATTTCTCCTGAACAAAATAATTTGCACGTCTTAATCCAGTAAATTTCTTGGGCTGCGAGACACCTGAAGACTTCACCAGATTCAACACCCACATTTTCCTGAATGTCAGATGTCGATGCAGTGACGTAACAGAGCCACGTTTGTCTCAAGTGTTTGATTGAAAAACAGCTGGATCCACCACAAGTACTTGATTGTTCAGAAGGCCTTCAAGGGGTGGATTCATCCAAGATCTGGACTGAACTTGGAAAGTAAATCTTTGCACAAGGGTTGCTTTCATGGAGCTGACATTCCATGCCCTGAGCTATAGCTCCATCCAGGGCGCTTGGAAAATGAGTCACCATAAATCAGAGCTGACAGTGCAAGTAGGGATTAACTGTCGGTAAAGTGATGATTGTACTTCAGTTGTTTCCATATCGTGAGGCAAAACAGGAAGCAGCTCCTCCTGACAACGGTTGGGAGGATATCCTTTGTGGGACTAAAGGATGCCCTCGGACTCTTTCATCCTTGACGCCATCAGACTTCCTCATTTGTCTCCAGAAGGGTCAACGCTCCCGACATCCTGTGACCTAAACCCAACATGTGGATCGTAACCTGGTGGATAATCTCGCAAAGTCACCTGACTTGAAAGGATTCAGTCAGAACTTGCATTCTTTAGGTCCACCACTTGGACAGACCATTGTCCTTAGAAGGGTCAACGCTCCCTACATCCTGTTACCTAAGCCCAACATGTGGAACGTAACCTGGTGGATACTCTTGCAAAGTCACCTGACTTGAAAGGATTCAGTCAGAACTTGCATTCTTTAGGTCCACCACTTGGACAGACCATTGTCCTTAGAAGGGTCAACGCTCCCTACATCCTGTGACCTAAGCCCAACATGTGGATCGCAACCTGGTGGATACTCTCGCAAAATCACCTGACTTGAAAGGATTCAGTCAGGACTTGCATTCTTTAGGTCCACCACTTGGACAGACCATTGTTCTTAGAAGGGTCAACGCTCCCAACATCCTGTGACCTAAGCTCAACATGTGGATCGGAACCTAGTGGATACTCTCGCAATGTCACCTGTCTTGAAAGGATTCAGTCATCACATGCATTCTTTAGGTCCGCCTTTTGGACAGACCATTGTCCTTAGAAGGGTCAATGCTCCCCACATCCTGTGACCTATGACCAACATGTGGATCATAACCTGGTGGATACTCTCGCAAAATCACCTGACTTGAAAGGATTCAGTCAGGACTTGCATTCTTTATGTACACCACTTGGACAGACCATTGTCCTTAGAAGGGTCAACGCTCCCAACATCCTGTGACCTAAGCTCAACATGTGGATCGGAACCTAGTGGATACTCTCGCAATGTCACCTGACTTGAAAGGATTCAGTCAGGACTTGCATTCTTTAGGTCCACCGCTTGGACAGACCATTGTCCTTAGAAGGGTCAATGCTCCCAACATCCTGTGACCTAAGCTCAACATGTGGATCGGAACCTAGTGGATACTCTCGCAATGTCACCTGACTTGAAAGGATTCAGTCAGGACTTGCATTCTTTAGGTCCGCCTTTTGGACAGACCATTGTCCTTAGAAGGTTCAATGCTCCCCACATCCTGTGACCTACGACCAACATGTGGATCATAACCTGGTGGATACCCTCGCAATGCCACTCGACTTCCAAGGATTCGGTCAGGACTTGCATTCTTTAGGTCCGCCTTTTGGACAGACCATTGTCCTTAGAAGGGTCAACGCTCCCTACATCCTGTGACCTAAGCTCAACAGGTGGATCGGAACCTAGTGGATACTCTCGCAATGTCACCTGACTTGAAAGGATTCAGTCAGGACATGCATTCTTTAGGTCCGCCTTTTGGACAGACCATTGTCCTTAGAAGGGTCAACGCTCCCCACATCCTGTGACCTACGACCAACATGTGGATCATAACCTGGTGGATACCCTCGCAATGCCACTCGACTTCCAAGGATTCGGTCAGGACTTGCATTCTTTAGGTCCGCCTTTTGGACAGACCATTGTCCGTAGAAGGGTCAACGCTCTCAACATCCTGTGACCTAAGCTCAACAGGTGGATCGGAACCTAGTGTATACTCTCGCAATGTCACCTGACTTGAAAGGATTCAGTCAGGACATGCATTCTTTAGGTCTGCCTTTTGGACAGACCATTGTCCTTAGAAGGGTCAATGCTCTCCACATCCTGTGACCTAAGACCAACATGTGGATCATAACCTGGTAGATACCCTCGCAATGCCACTCGACTTCCAGGGATTCGGTCAGGACTTGCATTCTTTAGGTCCGCCTTTTGGACAGACCATTGTCCTTAGAAGGGTCAACGCTCCCAACACCCTTTGTGTCGTTGCTGTGACCTATGCCCAACATGTGGATCGGAGCCTGGTGGATAGTCTTGCAATGTCGCCTGACTTCAAAGGATTCGCTCATTCTTTAGATCCGCCTCTTGGACAGACTATTGTCCTCGTAGCTAATCATTGTTGCTCTGCTGTTTATCAAAGTAAAACAATCACAAAACATTGTGATCAGTGCTTTGCTTTCTACGGCTCTGGAAAACAAATCTGGAAATTACTGCAAAGTTAGTGGCATGCGATACCACTGAAATTCAGGCTGGTATCGTTGATACCGATTCGATACCGAGACTTTGTGCCAATATACCTAACGTGTCTGCTAAAATTTTAAAGTGTGTATTGTCAAATAATAACATATGCATCTAGAAAAAAATAACAGTAAAAATTTAAGAAAAAAGAGCAAAACATTGGAATATAATGAGAAAAAGCTGAACATTTTAAAATAATAATAACGTACTTATTCACCTATAATACAAATTTGGGTTTTTAGATATATAAAAAGTCTGTTTTAAGCATTAAAAAATAAATATATATATATATATATATATATACATATATATATATATATATATATATATATATATATATATATATATATATATATATATATATATATATATGTATGTTAGGTCAGGAAAAAACACAGAGGCTATTTCATCCCTACAAGCCTGTTTTGCAGCTTTCCCTGCTCTTCAGGGGATTTTTCCACTCTAGCCTGGTATTGACAACTGTGTAACGGATAAACCACAGTAACCTCGACTATATATATATATATATATATATATATATATATATATATATATGTATATATATATATATATATATATATATATATATATATATATGTATATATATATATGTGTGTGTATATATATATATATATGTATATATATATATATATATATATATATATATATATATATATATATATATATATATATATATATATATATATATTTCAAAATGGCCCCTCCCCATACTTGGCTTTTCAGTATGCGGCCCAAAAATAAAATATACCTAAAATATAAACATAGTTTAATTAACAAAGAAATAGAACAATACTAACTTGTGAATTAATTTGAAAAAGTACAACAACCATAATAAACACTGTTAAATGTGTAAGTGAACATTGATATTTTTGTACAGGCAGAATTTTTGACGGTTACATAATTGTATTATTATTATTTTAATTCTATTCTTACATGGGAAAAAACAAGGGAAAAAATGTAAGGAAAAAAGAGCTAAATGAGAAAAAGCTGAAATGTTCTAACTAATAATTCATAATAATATACTGAGTCACCGATAATACAAAGCTGATACATTATCTGTTTTTAAATAGAAAAATATCAATGTGGCCCCACATACTTTGACTTTTCAGTATGCGGCCCTTTGGACAATCAAAACCTTAAGTATCAAAAGTATCTATATTTTGATTTGAGAATCGATATTAAAGCATAAAGATCTGGAATCGGTAGTATCGATATTTCAGTATCGATCCTAAAATCACTATACCAGCTTTGTAGTAAAATAAACCTTTTTTTTTTTAAAAACCCGACTGAGAACATGACCGTTTTGATGTCTTCCATGAAGGATTTTCAGCCGTTTGGAGTTGTAATTTCTCAAGTGTAAAGTCAGCGGATTATCCATATATGGTATGCATTTACCCAGAGATCTTTGCGCAAGTCCGCCATTGGAGCCCGCGCCGTACTTTAGTTTTATTCCACAGTTCTAACTTATATCTGTCAGTAGACACGCTATGGAAGTGCAAAAAACTACCGGTACAACAAAGCCGGCGGGGAGAAGACGCCGTTGAAGTGGAGGCACGTAAACAAGAGCGCCCGCAAAACGGCGCATCCTGAAGCGATGGTCAGAAAGCGACGTGAAAATGGTCTGTAAAACATCATCAATGCAACATTTTGAACAAATAACCACCATTACATTGTTTTGTAGACCACAAGGAAGTGTTTTACATGTAGAAACAAATCATAATATGACCCTTTAATGCGCCTTGTAATCCGGCTTTATATATGAAAATAGACCCGAATAGACCTGCTCATCTGCAGTGCGCCTTATATGTGAAAATAGACCTGAATAGACCCGCTCATCTGCGGTGCGCCTTATAATCGGGTGCGCCTTATATGTGAAAATAGACCCTCTCATTTTTGCAGTGGGCCTTATAATCTGGTGCGTCTTATATATGAAAATAGACCTGAATAGACCCGCTCATCTGCAGTGCGCCTTATGGTTGTGTGCACCTTATATGTGGAAAATAGACCTGCTCGTCTGCAGTTCGCCTTATAATCTGGTGCACCTTATATATGAAAATAAGACCTGAATAGACCCGCTCGTCTGCAAAGCGCCTTATAATCAGGTGCGCCTTATATATGAAAATAGACCTGAATAGACCCGCTCGTCTGCAGTGTGCCTTATAATCGGGTGCGCCTTATATATGAAAAAAAGACCTGAATAGACCTGCTCATCTGCAGTGCACCTTATGGTCGGGTGCGCCTTATATGTGAAAATAGACCTGAATAGACCCGCTCATCTGCAGTGCGCCTTATGATCGGGTGCGCCTTATATGTGAAAATAGACCCTCTCATTTTTGCAGTGCGCCTTATAATCTGGTGTGTCTTATATATGGAAATAGACCTCAATAGACCCGCTCATCTGCAATGCGCCTTATTATCGGGTGCACCTTATATGTGGAAAATAGACCTGAATAGACCCGCTCGTCTGCAGTGCGCCTTATAATCGGTTGCGCCTTATATATGAAAAAAGACCTGAATAGACCCGCTCATCTGCAGTGCGCCTTATGGTCGGGTGCGCCTTATATGTGAAAATAGACCTGAATAGACCCGCTCATCTGCAGTGCGCCTTATTGGGTGCACCTTATATGTGGAAAATAGACCTGAATAGACCTGCTCGTCTGCAGTGTGCCTTATGGTCGGGTGCGCCTTATATATGAAAAAAGACCTGAATAGACCCGCTCATCTGCAGTGCGCCTTATGGTCGGGTGCGCCTCATATGTGAAAATAGACCTGAATAGACCCGCTCATCTGCAGTGCGCCTTATTATCGGGTGCACCTTATATGTGGAAAATAGACCTGAATAGACCTGCTCGTCTGCAGTGCGCCTTATAATCAGGTGCGGCTTTTTTCAAAAATAGACCTGAATAGACCCACTCATCTGCAGTGCGCCTTATTATCGGGTGCACCTTATATGTGGAAAATACACCTGAATAGACCCGCTCATCTGCAGTGCGCCTTATCGGGTGCACCTTATATGTAGAAAATAGACCTCAATAGACTTGCTCGTCTGCAGTGCGCCTTATAGTCGGGTGCGCCTTATATATGAAAAAAGACCTGAATAGACCCGCTCATCTGCAGTGCGCCTTATAATCGGGTGCACCTTATATGTGAAAATAGACCCTTTCATTTTTGCAGTGTGCCTTATAATCTGGTGCGTCTTATATATGATAATAGACCCGAATAGACCCACTCATCTGCAGTGTGCCTTACAATCGGGTGCGCCTTATGTATGAAAATAGACCTGGATAGACCCGCTCATCTGCAGTGCGCCTTATGATCGGGTGCCCTGTAGCTGTAATAACACGCATGACGTGCTGCATGTATCATGATCAATATGAAGTGTGACTCACTTGATGGACAGTTTTCTGTTTGCTTCAGCTGGCCAGATATTTTTTTTCCAGTTTATTTGGGTAAGCATTCCATTTATGTCAGAATAGCTTGGCTCCAAATTCCACATTTACAGTGTCAAAGTCACTTTCACCTCACTCTCTCAGCTTCCGTCTGCTCCAACGTCTCACTCTTCCTTCGTGCTCGCTTTTACAAGCAACAAAATAAGGATGTGGATCCTCATTTGTCCAAAAATCTGTTGTTTGTTATCATGTCTGCCATGATTAGACATTTCCTGTGTTTGTTTCCACATTTGTTGCCAGAATTTGGAAGTGTGTTGCTATGGAAATGGAAATAAATGCACCGAGTAATTAGATACGGCAATGATTAAAATGACCAAAATAGGGTAAATATTGTACATATTACATATATATATATATATATATATATATATATATATATATATATATATATATATATATATATATATATATATATATATATATATATATATATTTACAGTGTATATATTGTACATATTACACTTTGTTATGAAGGTGTCTGTTACTACATTATATATATACTTGCAATGTGTATATTGTACATATTACATATTGTATGAAGGTGTCTGTTACTACATTATATGTATACTTGCAATGTGTATATTGTACATATTACATATTGTTATGAAAGTTTATGTTACTACATTATATATATACTTGTAGTGTGTATATTGTACATATTACATGTTGTTATGAAGGTGTCTGTTACTACATTATATATACTTGTAGTGTGTATACTGTACATATTACATGTTGTTATGAAGGTGTCTGTTACTACATATTACATGTTGTTATGAAGGTGTCTGTTACTACATTATATATATATATATATATATATATATATATATATATATATTTATACTTGCAGTGTGTATATTTTACATATTACATGGTGTTATGAAGGTGTCTGTTACTACTATATATATATATATATACTTGCAGTGTGTATATTGTACATATTACATATTGTTATGAAGGTGTCTGTTACTACTATATATATATATATATATATATATATATATATATATATATATATATATATATATATATATATATATATATATAGTGGCAGAGGTGGCAGAGGGGTTAGTGCGTCTGCCTCACAATACGAAGGTCCTGAGTAGTCCTGAGTTCAATCCCGGGCTCGGGATCTTTCTGTGTGGAGTTTGCATGTTCTCTCCATGACTGCGTGGGTTCCCTCCGGGTACTCCGGCTTCCTCCCACTTCCAAAGACATGCACCTGGGGATAGGTTGATTTGCAACACTAAATTGGCCCGAGTGTGTGAATGTGAGTGTGAATGTTGTCTGTCTATCTGTGTTGGCCCTGCGATGAGGTGACGACTTGTCCAGGGTGTACGCCGCCTTCCGCCCGATTGTAGCTGAGATAGGCTCCAGCGCCCTCCGCGACCCTGAAGGGAATAAGCGGTAGAAAATGGATGGATATATATATATATACTTGTAGTGTGTATATTGTACATATTACATATTGTTATGAAGGTGTCTGTTACTACATTATATATATATATTAGAGATGTCCGATAATATCGACATGCCGATATTATCGGCCGATAAATGCGTTAAAATGTAATATCGGAAATTATCGGTATCGTTTTTTTTATTATCCGTATCGTTTTTGTTGTTGTTCTTTTTAATTTTTTTTATTAAATCAACATACAAAACACAAGATACACTTACAATTAGTGCACCAACCCTAAAAACCTCCCTCATTCACACAAAAGGGTTGTTTCTTTCTGTTATTAATATTCTGGTTCCTACATTATATATCAATATATATCAATACAGTCTGCAAGGGATACAGTCCGTAAGCACACATGATTGTGCGTGCTGCTGGTCCACTAATAGTACTAACCTTTAACAGTTAATTTTACTCATTGTCATTAATTACTAGTTTCTATGTAACTGTTTTTATATTGTTTTACTTTCTTTTTTATTCAAGAAAATGTTTTTAATTTATTTATCTTATTTTATTAATTAAAAAAAAAAGTACCTTATCTTCACCATACCTGGTTGTCCAAATTAGGCATAATAATGTGTTAGTTCCACGACTGTATATATCGGTTGATATCGGTATCGGTAATTAAAGAGTTGGACAATATCGGAATATCGGATATCGGCAAAAAGCCATTATCGGACATCCCTAATATATATATATATATATATATATATATATATATATATATATATATATATATATATATATATATATATATATATATATATACTTGCAGTGTGTATATTGTACATATTACATATTGTTATGAAGGTGTCTCTTACTACATTATATATATATATATATATATATTCATCATATTTGAAATCCTAAAAAAAAAACGTGTCTTCTTGTGTCTCATAAATATTGTGAACGATAGACAAAAAAGTGCAGTGCTTGGAGTGCTTTCTGAATCTTGATGTGTTTCCACCAGTGTCAGTCGTGAACCAGATCTCTGGGTGAAATAATCCACACCTTCTATCTTCTCTCCTTCCTAACTTCTGATGTCCACTAACTTCTCCGCACCTGCCTGGCTCCCTCCATCCTTCTCGCTTTTCCCAACATGTCTGTCCGCCACGTCTTCTCCTTGTGTCTCCGGCTCCTTTGCTCCTCGCCTTGCTTCTCGTAGACGGCTGGCAGGGGGGGTCTTCCTATGTGGTGAACATAAAGAACTCAGTCCAGCCCACCACCAGTCGATCCACAGGTAACGTCCTTCTGTTTGTCTCCTTCCTGGAATGGCCGTTTTCTAAAGACGTTCCAAGTAATATCACGACGGCACTTACATCCAAAAGGGTGCATTTTTCACTTGCTTTTTGACGATGTCGGCGAGCAAAATGCAGAAACGGTAGGCGACGTGCAGGGGGAAAATACGGACGGGTGATTTAAAAAAACTATTTAGCATGCAGAATGCACCAGGACTGGTAACACAAACAATGTGTCATTCTGACGACGCTGATTGCCGCCATTACGCGCTCTCGTTATTCTCAAAACGCCCTGACATAACGCTCCCAGACAGACGTGCGCTTGCCACATTTGCCGTCACACGGACCACGCCGGTAGAGCAACCCTCCTGATTGGCAATCAGGGACAGGTGGGCCTCCTGATTGCCAACGCGGTCGAGTCGCCGCAAGGCATGCCCGAACAGGAAGTGGATGACGGGAATAAGAGCACTGGGAAAGAAGTCGAACCAAAATGCAGACAACAATAAAAGTCCCAAAACTGAAAAATGCTTATAAAATAAGGGATGATGATAGAAATATTTTATTACTAATTATACTACTAATGATTACAATAATAATAATAGGTACTAATATTATCGGCCGATAAATGCGTTAAAATGTAATATCGGAAATTATCGGTATCGTTTTTTTTTAAATTATCGGTATTGTTTTTTTTTGTTTTTTTTTTATTAAATCAACATAAAAAACACAAGATACACTTACAATTAGTGCACCAACCCAAAAAAACCTCCCTCCCCCATTCACACTCATTCTTACAAAAGGGTTGTTTCTTTCTGTTATTAATATTCTGGTTCCTACATTATATATCAATATATATTAATACAGTCTGCAAGGGATACAATCCGTAAGCACACATGATTGGTCCACTAATAGTACTAACCTTTAACAGTTAATTTTACTAATTGTCATTAATTACTAGTTTCTATGTAACTGTTTTGTATTGTTTTACTTTCTTTTTTATTCAAGAAAATGTTTTTAATTTATTTCTCTTATTTATTTTTTTTTAAAGTACCTTATCTTCACCATACCTGGTTGTCCAAATTAGGCATAATAATGTGTTAATTCCACGACTGCATATATCGGTATCGGTTGATATCGGTATCTGTAATTAAAGAGTTGGACAATATCGGAATATCGGATATCGGTCAAAAAGCCATTATCGGACATCCCTAGTACTAATGAATTAATACAGCTTAGTTCTGACACGTTACAAACAAAGAATGCACACAAATATTATTAATGACTGAAGAATATTTTTTATTAATATCAGTTAAGTTTCATTTAGCATGTGCAGTATCGACTCTTGTCAATTAGGTGTCATTTGCATAACTGACCATGGAAACCAACTCACCCGAAAAGGGTGGATATAATTACTAATGAGGTATACAGTCCCATGTTGGGCATACATTCTAATAAGGTACACTGTAATTAAAAAAACAACAACTTTAATTTATGATTAATCGCAATTAATCAAAATGTGATTAATTGGAATTAAATATTTTAATCATTTGACAGCCCGAGAATAAACACAATGCTTATTTTATGCACATGGCGTGAATATATAAATATTATACAATGTATATTTGCAAATAGTAAGTGTGAATTAGACTTGTCTAAAATCAGAATGTGCAGGTTTTTTATTTTGTTTACTAGTCGAAAGCTATTTTGTCAGTAAACACAAAACTGCCATTGTGACTATGATTATTATTAAAACATTTAAAAACACACTTTTAATGTGTCAAATATAACTTTTAGAATGCATAAAAATAAACATAACGTAAGAAAAACATAACAGAATATTATGTCGTGTTTTTCTTGTTTTATGTAAGGTAACATGAAACAAGAAAAAACATAGCATAAGAAAAAAGTTTACATAAAAGAAAACATAACATAACATGAGAAAAACATAAAATAACATAACTTGGGAAAAACCAAGCATTAAGGAAATGGTTTTTTGACATAAGAAAAAGCATAACATAATAAAAACATAACATAAAGACAAAACAAACAAACATAACATAATTAAAAAAACATAGCATGAGATAATAAAAACATAACATAAAAACATAACATAGCAGAGTAAAACATAACATAAAAACGCAACATAACATAATAAAAACATAACATAAAAAACATAACGTAATAAAAAATGTGGCGTGGCATAATAAAAACATAACATAATAAAATCATAAAAAAACATAACAGAAAAAACGTAACATAATAATAAAAACATAACATAAAAAACAAAACAAAAAAATATATATTTAAAAATATAATATAAAAAATGGTTCGAATGTAAGAAAAAACACAATATAACATAAGGAAAACATAACATAATGAAAAACAATATAAAAATGGTTTTAACATAATAAAAATGGTTTTAACATAATAAAAACGTAACATAATAAAAAACATAGAATAAAAAAAGGTTTGAACATAAAAGTCTGTGCATAAAGATTGATGATTTTAATGCGGTAGCAACAATGTATCTGTGGCAGGCCACAACAATCATAAAATAATAAAAAACCTAACATTAAAAAAAAAAAAACATAATAAAAAACATAACATAATAAAAAACAGAGAATAATAAAAACATAGTACACAAAATGGTTTGAACATAAGAGTCTGTGCACAAAGAATGATCATTTTAAAGCGGTAGCAACAAATATCTGTGGCAAGCCACCACAATCATAATATAATAAAAAAACATAACATAACAAAAAAACATAGTGTAAAAAAATGTATTAAACATAAGAGTCTGTGCACAAACTGATGATTTTAAGGCGGTAACAATACATGTATCCTTGGCGGGCCACCACAAACATAACACAATAAAAAAAGGAACATATTAAAAAAAACATAGTATAAAAAATGAGTTGAACATAAGAGTTTGTGCACAAAGATTGATGATTTTCATGCGGTAGCAACAAATGTATCAGTGGCACAACAAATATAACATAATAAAAAACATAACATAATAAAAAATGAGTTGAAATTAAAAGTCTGTGCACAAAGATTGATGATTTTAAGGCGGTAGCAACAAATGTATCTGTGGCGGGCCACCACATACATAACATAATAAAAACATAACATAATAAAAAAAACAGTATACAAAATGAGTTGAACATAAGATTATGTGCACAAAGATTAATGATTTTAATGCGGTAGCAACAAATGTATCTGTGGCAGGCCACCACAAATATAACATAATAAAAAACATACATAATAAAAAATTAGTTGAACATAAGAGTTTGTGCACAAAGATAGATGGTTTTAAGGCTGTAGCAACAAATGTATCTGTGGCAGGCCACCACATACATAACATAATAAAACAGAACATAATAAAAAAATAGTATAAAAAATGAGTTGAACATAAGAGTCTGTGCACAAACATTGACGATTTTAATGCGGTAGCAACAAATGTATCCGTGGCGGGCCACCACAAACATAACATAATAAAAAACATATAAAAAAAACATAGTATAAAAAATGAGTTGAACATAAGAGTCTGTGCACAAAGATTGATGATTTTAAGGCGGTAGCAACAAATGTATCTGTGGCAGGTCACAACAAATATAACATAATAAAAAACATAACATAATAAAAAACATAGTATAAAAAATGAGTTGAACATAAGAGTCTGTGCACGAAGATTGATGATTTTAATGCGGTAGCAACAAATGTATCTGTGGCAGGCCACCACAAATATAGCATAATAAAAACATAACATAAGAAAAAACATAACATATTAAAAAACATAATATAAAAAATTAGAAGAGTTTGTGCACAAAGATTGATGATTTTAATGCGGTAACAACACATGTATCTGTGGCATGCCACCACAATCATAACATAATAAAAAATATAACATATTAAAAAAACATAGTATAAAAAATAAGTTGAACATAAGAATTTGTGCACAAAGATTGATGATTTTAAGGCGGTAGCAACAAATGTTCTGTGGCAGGCCAACACAAATATAACATATTAAAAAAACATAACATAATAAAAAATGAGTTGAACATAAGAGTCTGTGCACAAAGATTGATGATTTTAAGGCGGTAGCAACAAATGTATCTGTGGCAGGCCACAACAAATATAACATAATAAAAACATAACATGATAAAAAACAGTACAAAAAATGAGTTGAACATAAGATTCTGTGCACAAAGATTGATGATTTTAAGGCGGTAGCAACAAATGTATCTGTGGCAGGCCACCACAAATATAACATAATAAAAACATAACTTAAGAAAAAACATAACATAATAAAAAACAGTATAAAAAATGAGTTGAACATAAGAATCTGTGCACAAAGATTGATGATTTTACTGCGGTGGCAACAAATGTATCTGTGGCGGGCCACCACAAATATAATATAATAAAAACATAACATAAGAAAAAAACATAACATAATAAAAAACAGTATAAAAAATTAGTTGAACATAAGAGTCTGTGCACAAAGATTGATGATTTTAAGGAGGTAGCAGCAAATGTATCTGTGGCAGGCCACCACAAATACAACATAATAAAAACACAACATAATATAAAAACATAGTATAAAGAATGAGTTGAACATAGGAGTCTGTGCACAAAGATTGATGATTTTAAGGCGATAGCAACAAATGTATCTGTGGTGGGCCACCACAAACATAACATTGAAAAGATTTGGAAGGCTTTAGTGCGTATTGACGTACATGTTGGCCTTGGTCTTCCTGGCGGGCTGGTACTGGCCGTGGTCTGGGGGGTTGAAGGTGAAGCCCGTAGCCCCCGGTCTTTAAAGGCCAGGCTGGGCGCTCAATCAAGTCTTTGTCTTTGGCGGGGGCCCAAGGCACAAAGCGGCCACAGTTCTGCTGAGCAGCTTTAATCGCCAAATAGGTTTTCAATCAAGAGTGCAGAATGTTTTTTTCCCAGACTTCTTTTTCTCCCGCGTCTGCACTAATGCCCGCGTTTCATCGACCTGGACCCACTGGAGCTGCTTTGGGGGGTTTCCTCCGCCGGGGCCAGTGAGCGACGTAGAGAAGAATAGCTCCTGCTTGTTAGCCGCGCTCGCATCAAAAGATCTCGGGCTGCGGCCGCCCCACGCCGGCTGGCCTGCAAAGTTAACGCAGCAACCTCAGAGCCAGCGGGCGGGTGCGCACTCAAGCGAGGCCATTAAACCCAGGTCAAACGCTGTGCTTTGATGTTTCCACCTTCAGGAAATTCAGCAAGCTTTTAGCATTCTAAATCGTAAATGAATGCTAGCAAAAGTCAGCCAACAATACAGTCAACAAGAGTTGCTCTATTCCGACTGTAAAGCGCTCTAAAAAACATTCAAAAACCTCCATCAAGGTTTTATTTACACACTGTAAGTATACAGTATACTGTATGTAGTACCTAGTAACATTCCTAATAACATGTAATATTTACATATTTTCTTCATAATTAGACTTAGACTTCCTTTTTATTATACTTATATACTGTAAGTATATATGTAATGTAGTAACATTCATAATAGCATGTCATAATTACATATTTTCATACATACTGTCATGTAGTAACATTCATAATAACATGTCATATTTACATATTTTCATCATATATGTAATATAGTAACATTCATAATAACATGTCATATTTACATATTTTCATCCTACTGTAAGTATATATGTAATGTGGTAACATTCATAATGACATGTCATATTTACAAATTTGCATTACACTGTAAGTAAATATGTAATGTAGTAATATTCATAATAACATGTAATACTTACATATTTCCATCATGCTATATGATAGCATAGTCCCACACATACACTCTTAGATACTATATATTTGTATGTAGTATCTAGTAACATTCATAATAACATGTAATATTTACATATTTTCATTATACAGTAAGTAAATATGTAATGTAGTAACATTCATAATAACATGTAATACATATTTTCATCATGCTGTAAGTATATACTGTATGTAATGTAGTAACATTCATAATAACATGTCATATTTACATATTTGCATTATACTGTAAGTAAATACTGCATGTAATGTAGTAACATTCATTATAACATGTCATATTTACATATTTGCATTATACTGTAAGTAAATCTGTAATGTAGTAACATTCATAATAACATGTAATATTTACATATTTTCATCCCACTGTAAGTATATATGTAATGTAGTAACATTCATAATAACATGTAATATTTACATATTTTCATCATGCTGTAAGTATATATGTAATGTAGCAACATTCATAATAACATGTAATATTGACATCTTGTCATCATACTGTAAGTATATATGTAATGTAGTAACATTCACAATAACATGGAATATTAACATCTTGTCATCATACTGTAAGTATACTGTATATGTCATGTAGTAATATTCATAATAACATGTATTATTTATATATTTTCATCATGCTGTAAGTATATATGTAATGTAGTAATATTCATAATAACATGTAATATTTAAATTTTTTCATCATACTGTAAGTATATATGTAATGTAGGCACATTCATTATAACATGTAATATTTACATATTTTCATCATAAGTATTAATTTCACAGACACGTAACAACGCTCACTTTCCCTTCAACAACAACAGGACTACTAATCATGGCAGACTTGATGAGAGACAACAAAGACTACTTTGTTAATAATAATAATAATGATGATACAGAAACTTCTTTTTTTGAGCCTGAATATAAGGAGGATGAGCTACAAGTTTTAGAAGCTGTGTGCTAAACAGGCGCCGCTTTAGTCAAACACTAAGCATCATGTAGCAGTGTTGCCAAGTGCTAAACAAGATATACAAACATACTAAAACAATCACTTACTGTACAGTGTCAGCTCTCACTGGGATAAAGACTGATGGGATGTTTATATCAACAATTTATCATTTAAAAAAAAAAAAGTGGCACAAACGAGCGTTTTTTTTCATGTCTTTCTGGCCATCTCCGGGTCTAAGGTGGATGTCAAAGTTGACCAACTTGTGGGTTTATGTCCACAACCTTGTACTATCCAGGTGAGAGGCAGGATTTATAATCTATGTCAGAGGCGATGCAGAAGCTCAATATAGCGGCATAAGCTAGTTAGCTATGCTAAAAACAGTTAGCGCTTATAATAATAATATTGCTAAAACGGATTTAATATTCAAGTCGTGACATGTAAATGGAGTACTCTTGGTGCTTTTTGGATGTTTTTTTTTTATTGGATTTGATGGACATTCATTAGCTGCATTGTTAACCACCTCCTACTTGCCATATTTTACGCTTTAGAATGCATTAAAAAAAAATAAATAAATAAATAAATACATTTAAATATACGTATTCTCGTCTTCCGTCAGGATCGTTGAATGATGGGCAACATTCCAAAACAAAGCGCAAGTCCCTTTAAAGTAGGCAAGGCTCCAGAACATGACCGAGTGTTTTGTGCCTGGGAAGTAGCACAGGCCTGCGAGAAACACTCCAAATATTGACTTCCTTCCTGAAACTCCCTGGCAGCCTCCACGGAGGCTGGCGAACTGGTCCTAGGCAAGTGTTGGCAGCAATGTGAGAAGGGGGCGCCCTGCGGCCCTGGACTATTTATATATGTACTGCATGTGACACGGGAAACATAATAATGCAGCTGACTTCATACTTGATAATGAGTCATTGACATGCCTCAGTATATATATACATATACATATACATATATATAGACTTAGGCAGGATACTATGTATAGTATGACGTAAGCTGCACACACCGGATCTATTCTTAGCTAAAACAAGATGACAACTCTGAGCTCGTTCTGGCTCTGGTAAGACCGCCTCAGTTAGCTACGAGACGTGTGGAATATTAGAAACTGGGTTCTACTCCACCGCAAACAAATCAACAATTATTACATCTCCTGTCAAATCCTCCAAAACTCTTCAGTTTGTCCGTCTAAAATGTGTAAACAGCTGACGAGAACTGAAGTTTTGCAATTGGTTCTACAACGCGGGAGTCGGGACTGTAGCAGTGTGAGGCGATCCTTCATCGGCTTGTGTCCCGGTAGCGTTTTTACCTTGGCATATTTTGCAGTGTCATCGTAGCTTTGTCGGAGCGAGCAGTTACGCGCTGAGTCCCGTCCTCTTTTTAAAGGTTCCAAACCACCGGAGGCTGCCCTTGAATTGTTCTTCCCTGCTGGTTCCAGCATGGTGACCTCTGAACATCAAGTCACCACATAAATAGTGAACGTTCTTGCAAATGCGAGCCAATTCTTGTTTATCCGTACGAGCAACAGCGTTTGGACCTGGTCTTCCACTTCCTCTCCGTCCTTGCAAAGATTCTACCCCTTTGGCAAAGTCTGCAACCATATAATGTACAAACCCCGTTTCCATATGAGTTGGGAAATTGTGTTAGATGTAAATATAAACGGAATACAATGATTTGCAAATCCATTTCAATCCATATTCAGTTGAATATGCTACAAAGACAACATATTTGATGTTGAAACTGCTAAACATTTTTTTTTTCTGCAAATAATCATTAACTTTAGAATTTGATGCCAGCAACACGTGACAAAGAAGTTGGGAAAGGTGGCAATAAATACTGATAAAGTTGAGGAATGCTCATCAAACACTTATTTGGAACATCCCACAGGTGAACAGGCAAATTGGGAACAGGTGGGTGCCATGATTGGGTATAAAAGTAGATTCCATGAAATGCTCAGTCATTCACAAACAAGGATGGGGCGAGGGTCACCACTTTGTCAACAAATGCGTGAGCAAATTGTTGAACAGTTTAAGAAAAACCTTTCTCAACCAGCCATTTCAAGGAATTTAGGGATTTCACCATCTACGGTCCGTAATATCATCAAAGGGTTCAGAGAATCTGGAGAAATCACTGCACGTAAGCAGCTAAGCCCGTGACCTTCGATCCCTCAGGCTGTACTGCATCAACAAGCGACATCCGTGTGTAAAGGATATCACCACATGGGCTTAGGAACACTTCAGAAACCTACTGTCAGTAACTACAGTTGGTCGCTACATCTGTAAGTGCAAGTTAAAACTCTCCTATGAAAACCGTTTATCAACAACACCCAGAAACGCCGTCGGCTTCGCTGGGCCTGAGCTCATCTAAGATGGACTGATACAAAGTGGAAAAGTGTTCTTTAGTCTGACGAGTCCACATTTCAAATTGTTTTTGGAAACTGTGGACGTCGTGTCCTCCGGATCAAAAAGGAAAAGAACCATCCGGATTGTTATAGGCGCAAAGTTGAAAAGCCAGCATCTGTGATGGTATGGGGGTGTATTAGTGCCCAAGACATGGGTAACTTACACATCTGTGAAGGCGCCATTAATGCTGAAAGGTACATACAGGTTTTGGAGCAACATATGTTGCCATCCAAGCAACGTTACCTTGGACTTGGTTACCCTGCTTATTTCAGCAAAACAATGCCAAGCCACGTGTTACATCAACGTGGCTTCATAGTAAAAGAGTGCGGGTACTAGACTGGCCTGCCTGTAGTCCAGACCTGTCTCCCATTGAAAATGTGTGGCGCATTATGAAGCCTAAAATACCACAACGGAGACCCCCGGACTGTTGAACAACTTAAGCTGTACATCAAGCAAGAATGGGAAAGAATTCCACCTGAGAAGCTTCAAAAATGTTGTCTCCTCAGTTCCCAAATGTTTACTGAGTGTTGTTAAAAGGAAAGGCCATGTAACACAGTGGTGAACATGCCCTTTCCCAACTACTTTGGCATGTGTTGCAGCCATGACATTCTAAGTTAATTATTATTTGCAAAAAAAAAAAATAAAGTTTATGAGTTTGAACATCAAATATGTTGTCTTTGTAGTGCATTTAATTGAATATGGGTTGAAAAGGATTTGCAAATCATTGTATTCCGTTTATATTTACATCTAACACAATTTCCCAACTCATATGGAAACGGGGTTTGTGTGAATGAATGTACATATGTATATATATATATATATATATGTATGAATGAGTGAATGTACGTATGTATGTATATATGTACTGTATGTATGAATTAATGTACGTACAGTGTATGTATATATATGTATGAATGAATGTACGTATGTATGTATATATGTACAAATGAATGTATGCATGTATGAATGAATGTATATATGTGTATATATATACATATATATATATATATATATACATGTATGAATGAATGTACGTATGTATATATATTTATATATGTATGAATGAATGTACGTATGTATGTATATATATATATATATATATATGTATGTATGTATATATATATATATATACAGTATAAGTATGTATATACTGTATATATGAATGTACATATGCATGTATATACGTATGAATGTACGTATGTATGTATATATGTATGAATGAATATACGTATGTATGTATATATGTACAAGTGAATGTACGCATGTATGTTTATATGCATGAATGATTGTACGTATGCATATACTGTATATGTATGTATGAATAAATGTATGTATGTACAGTATGTATATATGTATCAAATGAATGTACGCATGTATGAATGAATGTATGTATGTATGTATGTATGTATATATATATATATATTAGAGATGCGCGGATAGGCAATTATTTCATCCGCAACCACATCAGAAAGTCGTCAACCATCCGCCATCCACCCGATGTAACATTTGATCAGAACCGCACCCGCCTGCCATCCGCCCGCACCCGCCCGTTGTTATATATCTAATATAGACGATGCAAGGCATTAGTGAGGTTATAAAGCTTTTGCCTGTTAAAGAAAGGAGACTGATCCAATGCAGCACAGACATTCGCGTGCCACGCTGTCACGTCCCAGACGCACACCAGTGCGCAATCATATGGGAGCCGCGCTGAGCGCACCTCCAAGCGCGTCTCGCTGCCGGCGACGGCCGGGTATGGGCCCAACGCTCCAGCGCCATCCATTTTCAGGGCTAGTTGATTCGGCAGGTGGGTTGTTACACACTCCTTATCGGGTTCCGACGTCCATGGCCACCGTCCTGATGTCTATATCAACCAGGGTGAGCCCCACCCCTTTCGTGAGCGCACTGCGCGCGGAGTGACCCCTGTTACGCGCCCCCGGCAACAGGGGTGGCGGGCAGGTAAGCTGCTTACCTGCTGCGCGTGACGCCGGCCGCGGCGAAGGCGGACGAGGCGGGGTGTCGGCGCGGTGGTGACCCTGGACGTGCGTCGGGCCCTTCTCGCGGATCGCCTCAGCTACGGCTCCCGGTGGGGCCCTCTCGGGGGAAGGGGCCTCGGTCCCGGACCCCGGCGAGGCGTCCCTTCTCCGCTCCGTAAAAGTGTCCATCTCTTTTCTTTTTTTTTCTTCTGTTGTGGCATATGCTGCAGGTGCCTGCTCGTTTTTCGTATGTGGGTAACAACATTTAACGATGTATATATATTTCCGAATTGGTTTAGCTGCCACCCGCCTGAATCTATTTAAAATCTAATTTTTTTTTATTTCAACCGCCCGACCCGACCCGCGGATAAAATCTAATTTTTTAAAATTTCATCCGCCCGATCCGCGGATAATCCGCGGACTCCGCGGTTGTGCCCGCAAACCGCGCATCTCTAATGTATATATATATATATATATATATATATATATATATATATATATATATATATATATATATATATATATATATATATATAAAAAGATATATAGATGTATGAATGAATGTACGTATGTATGTGTATGAATGAATATACGTATGTGTGTATATATGTACAAATGAATGTATGCATGTATGTTTATATGTGTGAATGAATGCAGGTATGTATATATTTACTGTATATACATATATATATATATATGTATGTATGTATGAATGAATATATATATATATATATATATATATATATATATATATATATATATATATATATATATATATACATATATATATATATATATATATATGTGTGTGTGAATGTACGTTCTCTAAACAAAATAAACATAACTCTTTGTTGTGTATGATATTGCAGTGCAACTGTGTGAGTGACAGGTTACGACGAGCGGCCACAACAGAAAAAAAAAAAAGTTCTTCAACACTCTCCAATTATTTAATTAGTCTATTTAATGGGGATAGGAATTCCACGCTATTGAGCAAAACCGTTTCTATTTGGCCGTAACCACACCAAAAACATTAGTAAAAAAACGTATATTTAAAAAAAAAAACGTTCGTAGCCACTGATGCATTTATGGCCAGACAAAAAATGGGACAACTCCAACACCGCACAAAGTGTAGATGCCAGGTTGTTACACTATGACTCCTCAGTCAGATGTGTGCTTATTCTACTGTCATTTATGTTGATTTAAGGATATTAACCATGAAATGCTGTTAGTAGATTACAGAAATGCTAATAAAAAGATGTATTCCGTGACGCTCGGGTCGCATGACGGCGATAATTTGCCGTGTTTCCAAGATGCAGAAAGCCGAGGAGGCGAGGTGCGTGTAAAAAGGTGTTTAATGGCTCAAATAAATAAAAGACGAGTGCCGCTTGGAAGTGCACCGTAGCGTAGGGAAGGCTACAAATCAACAAAAGGGAATGCTGGAGCTCAGCAAAGACTTGCAGAGAAGCGTCCACATGAGTAACATTCGCTAAATCCCGACAAAGGCGAAAGCTCAACTTAAATGGCCGTAATTACAAACTGAAAACAGCTGCAAGGAAAAGACGCGCAGAGGCGGGAGTGAAGCTGCTTTCCGTAACAAACAAACAAAACAGGAAGAACGACCAAAATAAGAGCGCTGAACCGGAACTAAGCCGTCGAACACAGAAAAGATCGTGACATATTTTACCGACAGAAAGTAACAGGTATATACACTTAATCCCATGTTTACATCTCATTGTGCAATATGTGCACTGCAAAAAGTCAGTGTTCAAAAACAAGAAAAAAAAAAACAAAAGTTAGGGGTATTTTATTTTAACTAAGCAAAATGATCTGCCAATAGAACAAGAAAATGCGTCTTGTCAAGACTTTCCAAAACAAGTAAAATTAGCTAACCTCAATGAACCCAAAAATACCTTAAAATAAGTATATTCTCACTAATAACAAGTGCACTTTTCTTGGGAGTAAAAAAAGAGACCTTTTTGCTCAATATGGTGAAAAATATTCCTAAATTAAGTAAATGCTACTGCCATTATCTTGACATAATGATATGCGCTCGGCATCATGAATTTTTTTTTTTTTCCTACTTGAAGTAAGAAATTATTACTTTAAAAAAGCAGTTTTATACTTGTGTTGATGACACAGCTTTGCATCAGTTGACATTCTAGTTTCAAGCATGTTTTACTCAATATATATATATTTTTATGTTTTATTTGTATTTTTTTATAAGCCTTTATTTATAAATTTCAACATTTACAAACAGTTGAAAATAATAATCAAAGTAAGTGCAAAAAACAGTACAAAACAGAGCCAGGGGGATGTAAATTCAAAGTAACTAAATTAGAATGCAAAATATATATATATATATATATATATATATATATATATATATATATATATATATATATATATATATATATATATATATATATATATATATATATATAATAAACAAAGTGCAAAGCCATATAGGCTCACTCAATCTCAGTAAATAACTTAAATTTGGAACACAGCATCATCGTTTTCACAGCTTTTTGGTTGTTAGAGGGAGAGAGTGTTTTAATGTAGAGTTCTAAATCTTTTTTAAAGTCACAAAAAACAGGTCGGGTATTGAGAAACGTACATTTATGAATATAAAACTTAGCCAATAGTCTAACGAGGTTGCAAAGGTAAAATTCCTTTTCAATTTTTTTTTCATACAGCGTAAATCCAAATAGCACCTCTTTAAAACAAAGCACAAATGTCATGAATATTGTGTTTTACTCTATATAGGTCATAAAATCTCAGCAACAAGCTGTAATATCTTACTGAGATCATTTAGGACCAAAACCCTTAAAACAAGTAAAACACTCTAACATAAAATCTGCTTAGTGAGAAGAATTATCTTATCAGACAGAAAATAAGCAAATATCACCCTTATTTAAAGTGGGTGACATTGTTATCATCAGGAAGGATGAGGTCACCTACCTAGGTTCCATTCTAGAGGCTAATCTTTCCTGTGATAAAATGGCAGCCAAGGTAATCAAAAAGGTCAACCAACGAACGCGATTTCTCTATAGAATCTCCTCTCTGGTCAACAAAAGCACCATGAAGATTCTGGCGGGAACTCTCGTTCAACCCTTTTTCGATTACGCATGCCCCTCCTGGTACCGTAGCACCTCCAAAACCCTCAAATCTAGACTCCAAACAACCCAGAACAAGCTAGTCAGATTACTTCTAGACCTCCACCCCAGATCCCACCTCACTCCTACCCACTTCTCCAAAGTGGGCTGGCTCAGGGTGGAGGAAAGAGTAAAACAACTTGCACTGAGCCTGGTCTATAAAATCCACTACACCTCCCTGATACCGAAGTACATGTCAAACTACTTCCATAATGTAAATGACTGCCATAACCACAACACCAGGGGGAGCTCTACTAACCACGTTAAACCCAGATTCCGATCTAACAAAGGTCTTAACTCATTCTCTTTCTATGCCACATCAATGTGGAATGCGCTCCCAACAAGTATAAAAGAAAGGGCATCTCTATCCTCCTTCAAAACCGCAATAAAAGTACACCTCCAGGCAACTTCAACCCTAAACTAACACCCTCCCCGGATTGTTGTTAATAATCAAATGCAGATATTTTTCTTATGCCTTCTGATCTCTCTCTCTCTATGTCCACTACTTGCTGTACATATCCTACCAAGTCAGACCTACACTGTTTCAATATCCATTTCTCTGTTCTCAATTGTTGATGACTGATAACAACCAAACCTAACCCCGCCGCCCCCTCCAGACCCCGAATTGTAAATAATATAAATAATTCTATGTATACACCCTGATGATTATCTTGTGTGATGACTGTATTATGATGATAGTATATATCTGATAGTATATATCTGTATCACGAATCAATTTAAGTGGATCCCGACTTAAACAAGTTGAAAAACTTATTCGGGTGTTACCATTTAGTGGTCAATTGTACGGACTATGTACTGTGTGCAACCTACTAATAAAAGTCTCAATCAATCAATCAATCAATCAATTTGAGATATTTAATCTTACTCAGATTTCAGTTTTTGCAGTGTGAATGTTTTCAGCTGAACTAAATGTGATCTCCGAATGGGGTACACACTCTTTCCAAGGCAGGACCCCCACCCAGACAGACATAACCAGCACGTACCTCGTGAAAAACAATTATTTGTTATTTTTTTCCATTGTAAGTGGACCAAGTCACTTATTGTAGGAGATCTTCTCATGGAAACTGCTGCCATTTTATGGTAATAATAAGAACATGTTCGGTATGTAGCTTTTGTCAACAAAGCCTCCACGGTTGGAATTCAAATGTTCGGCACTTATGTGAACCCCAAAAACTTGCCAACAGGCAAGAAAAGTTGGTTTTGGATAACTTGTCTGAAACGGTTTTATACCAAAAAACAATAAGTACGGGTTGCTCGCTGCATCGCTCCGTCAGTCTGGGGCATACTTGCCAACCTTGAGACCTCCGATTTCGGGAGGTGGGGGGTGGGGGTTGGGGGTGGGGGCGGGGGCGTGGTTAAGATATATATATATATATAAGAAATACTTGACTTTCAGTGAATTCTAGCTATATATATATATATATATATACTGTATATATATATATATATATATATATATATATATATATATATATATATAAAATAAATACTTGAATTTCAGTGTTCATTTATTTACACATATACACACACAACACTCATCTACTCATTGTTGAGTTAAGGGTTGAATTGTCCATCCTTGTTCTATTTTCTGTCACTATTTCAGAACACACATTATACAAATATACATTATAAAATCAATAAGAAAACGGGAGCTCTAATTTGGGAGTCTGAATTAGGATCAGAAGTTCCTATATAAACATTGCGCACTCACGTCGCCTTTTTGTATTGATTACTGCAGCTGTACACTGGATTCATTCACAAATACAAACTACAACTCACAAACACTTTAGAGTGAGGCTCCACCATCAGAACGTGTACTTAAACTTATAAAGATCACATGGATATTATTCAATGAGTTGATTCACCAAAACTAACCTGTTATACAGGAGGAAAAAGCACACAGGACGTTTCAATTGTTCACAGACTTGTCGCGCTCATCAGAATGACAAGACACTTCCGGTCTGCAGGTGATAGCATTCAATTGGGAAGAAACGCCCTACTGCCCCCTACTGACCAATGTGAATACTGATAAATGTGTAATGACAGCTCCAAAAACGAATTCAAACCACAAAATAAAATAAATAAATCAACACAAAAATGTGACACATTATGGGTGGGTCACATATGCATGTACAGTAGATGGCAGTATTGTCCTGTTTAAAAGTGTCACAACATTGCTGTTTACGGCAGACGAACTGCTTTACGGTAGACGCTGTTGTTGTGTGTTGTCAACACGTCACTCAGGTCCGCATGGAGCTGGAGGGGGCGTGGCCTCCAGCTCTGCCTGAATTTCGGGAGTTTTTCAGGAGAAAATTTGTCCCGGGAGGTTTTCGGGAGAGGCGCTGAATTTCGGGAGTCTCCCGGAAAATCCGGGAGGGTTGGCAAGTATGGTCTGGGGTCCCTCGGCCCGAAAAACCGCGAAGACCTGTGACGTCTGTCAGACCTTGGGACGGAGAGGAAGGCGTGTTGTCGTTCCAGTTCTGGTTGAGAGCGTCGGTCAGGAACACGCTTGTCAATCAATCAATCAATCAATCAATGTTTATTTATATAGCCCTAAATCACAAAAGTCTCAAAGGGCTGTACAAGCCACAACGACATCCTCGGTACAGAGCCCACATAAGGGACGTCGATGTGAATGACTATGAGAAACCGCATATGTGGGTAACCCCCCCTCTCTAGGGGAGACCGAAAGCAATGGATGTCGAGTGACATACTATTGTGAAAGAACAGCCCTTAGTGGATCTAACATAGTAGTGAGAGTCCAGTCCATAGTGGGGCCAGCAGTAGACCAGCAGGAGACCATCCCGAGCGGAGACGGGTCAGCAGCGCAGAGATGTCCCCAACCGATGCACAGGCGAGCGGTCCATCCCGGGTCCCGACTCTGGACAGCCAGCACTTCATCCATGGTCACCGGAACCGGAATAACCCGGCGAGGAGGCAGAGGAGAAAAGAAAAGAAACGGCAGATCAACTGGTCTAAAAAGGGGGGTCTATTTAAAGGCTAGAGCAGGGGTCGGCAACCCAAAATGTTGAAAGAGCCATATTGGACCAAAAATACAAAAACAAATCTGTCTGGAGCCGCAAAAAATTAAAAGCCATATTACATACAGATAGTGTGTCATGAGATATACATTGAATTAAGAGGACTTAAAGGAAACTAAATGACCTCAAATATACCTACAAATGAGGCATAATGACAGACAGATTTGTTTTTGTATTTTTGGTCCAATATGGCTCTTTCAACATTTTGGGTTGCCGACCCCTGCTCTAGCCTTTAAATAGACCCCCCTTTTTAGACCAGTTGATCTGCTGTTTCTTTTCTTTTCTCCTCTGCCTCCTCGGTCTTCCCGGTAAGGTCTATTCAGGTGTACTGGAGAGGAGGCTACGCCCGATAGTCGAACCTCGGATTCAGGAGGAACAGTGTGGTTTTCGTCCTGGTCGTGGAACTGTGGACCAGCTCTATACTCTCGGCAGGGTCCTTGAGGGTGCATGGGAGTTTGCCCAACCAGTCTACATGTGCTTTGTGGACTTGGAGAAGGCATTCGACCGTGTCCCTCAGGAAGTCCTGTGGGGAGTGCTCAGAGAGTATGGGGTAACGGACTGTCTTATTGTGGCGGTTCGCTCCCTGTATGATCAGTGTCAGAGCTTGGTCCGCATTGCCGGCAGCAAGTCGGACCCGTTTCCAGTGAGGGTTGGACTCCGCCAGGGCTGCCCTTTGTCACCGATTCTGTTCATAACCTTTATGGACAGAATTTCTAGGCGCAGTCAAGGCGTTGAGGGGATCTGGTTTGGTGGCTGCAGGATTAGGTCTCTGCTTTTTGCAGATGATGTGGTCCTGATGGCTTCATCTGGCCAAGATCTTCAGCTCTCACTGGATCGGTTCGCAGCCGAGTGTGAAGCGACTGGGATGGGAATCAGCACCTCCAAGTCCGAGTCCATGGTTCTCGCCCGGAAAAGGGTGGAGTGCCATCTCCGGGTTGGGGAGGAGATCTTGCCCCAAGTGGAGGAGTTCAAGTACCTCAGAGTCTTGTTCACGAGTGAGGGAAAAGTGGATCGTGAGATCGACAGGCGGATCGGTGCGGCGTCTTCAGTAATGCGGACGCTGTATCGATCCGTTGTGGTGAAGAAGGAGCTGAGCCAGAAGGCAAAGCTCTCGATTTACCGGTCGATCTACGTTCCCATCCTCACCTATGGTCATGAGCTTTGGGTTATGACCGAAAGGACAAGATCACGGGTACAAGCGGCCGAAATGAGTTTCCTCCGCCGGGTGGCGGGGCTCTCCCTTAGAGATAGGGTGAGAAGCTCTGTCATCCGGGGGGAGCTCAAAGTAAAGCCGCTGCTCCTCCACATCGAGAGGAGCCAGATGAGTTGTTTCGGGCATCTGGTCAGGATGCCACCCGAACGCCTCGGGCACGTCCGACCGGTAGGAGGCCACGGGTAAGATCCAGGACACTTTGGGAAGACTATGTCTCCCGGCTGGCCTGGGAATGCCTCGGGATCCCCCGGGAGGAGCTGGACGAAGTGGCTGGGGAGAGGGAAGTCTGGGCTTACCTGCTTAGGCTGCTGCCCCCGCGACCCGACCTAAAAAAAGTGGAAGAAGATGGATGGATGGATGGTTGAGGCATAATGATGCAATATTTACATATAGCTAGCCTAAATAGCATGTTAGCATCGATTAGCTTGCAGTCATGCAGTGACCAAATATGTCCGATTAGCACTCCACACAAGTCAATAACATCAACAAAACTCACCTTTCATGCACAACGTTAAAAGTTTGGTGGACAAAATGAGACAGAAAAAGAAGTGGCATAAAACACGTCCTAGAAAGTCGGAGAAAGTTATACATGTAAACAAACTACGGTGAGTTCAAGGACCGCCAAAATTAGTAGGACAAAACGGCGCTCGCCAAATACTCGAATCATTGAAGCATGTTTAATATAAACAGTGTGCTTTGTAACAATTAGGGAGGCTTGTGTCATGTTTGTCCTCCTACAGAAACTATATTAAAACAAAAAATAGATTTTTTTCCCCTCATCTTTTTCCCTTTTTCATACATTTTTTAAAAAGCTCCAGAGAGCCACTAGGGCGGCGCTAAAGAGCCGCATGCGGCTTGTCTTGTCTTTTAACAAAGAAACAAGGAAGTCACAATCTTCGTTCAATGGATGTTCTGCAATTTGTCGTCCCCAAAGTAGGAACTGAACTGGGCAAGAAAGCATTTAGGTTTTCAGCACCGAAGGCTTGGAATAACCTACAATCGAACATTAAACTTCAAACCCTAGTTACGTTGAATGAGTTTAAAGCTTCTGTGAAAGGACTGCAGTCTACCTTGTCTGTATGCACATGTGTCATGTGAGCAAGTTTTAATGTTGTAAATGTGATGTTTTATGTATTTGTTTACTGTTTTTAATGTAACCTTGCTGCTGCCCTCTTGGCCAGGTCTCCCTTGGAAAAGAGATCTTTGATCTCAATGGGATTTTACCTGGTTAAATAAAGGCTAATAATAATAATCTAGAGCCGCGGGTTGCCGACCCCTGGGCTAGAGTATACAAATGAGTTTTAAGATGGGACTTAAATGCTTCTACTGAGGTAGCATCTCTAACTGTTACCGGGAGGGCATTCCAGAGTATTGGAGCCCGAATGGAAAACGCTCTATAGCCCGCAGACTTTTTATGGGCTCTGGGAATCACTAATAAGCCGGAGTTCTTTGAACGCAGGTTTCTTACCGGGCCATATGGTACAATACAATCGGCCAGATAGTCGAAGCCTGCGAGGAGCAACGCCGCGGTCCGTGGTTTTAGTGCGTCTGCAAATAGATCTCAGAAACGCATACTTGCCAAAAGCGCCTCTCCCGAAAACCTCCCGGGACAAATTTCCTCCCGAAAATCTCCCGAAATTCAGGCGAACTCAGGTCCATGAGGACCCGAGTGCGCTAACCCACATTATAACCAGCATACCTGCCCAATCACGTTATAACTGTAGAATGATGGAGGGCGAGTTCTTGGTTTCTTATGTGGGTTTATTGTTAGGCAGTTTCATTAACGTCCTCCCAGCGCGGCAACAACACACAACAACAGCAGTCACATTTTTATATACCGTAAAGCAGTTCGTCTGCCGTAAACAGCAATGTTGTGACACTCTTAAACAGGACAATACTGCCATCTAGTGCATTTGATGAAAGCACTTTTGTGCGTGCCACACATCAATGCATCATCAGAGTTCAGCATGGTTAGAAAAATAGTGACAGAGAATAGAACAAGGATGGACAATTCAACCCTTAACTCTACAATGAGTAGATGAGTGGTATGTGTGTGTATATGTGTAAATAAATGAACACTGAAATTCAAGTATTTATTATATATATATATATATATATATATATATATATATATATATATATATATAATACAATTAATATATATATATATACATATATATATATATATATATATATATATATATATATATATATATTAATATATATATATATACATATATATATATATATATATATATATATATATATATATATATATATATATAATAAAATAAATATATATATATACGTGTATATATATATATATATAGATATATATATATATACGTATATATATGTATATATATATACATAGCTAGAATTCACTGAACGTCAAGTATTTGTTATATATATATATATATATATATTATATATATATATATATATATATATATGAAATACTTGACTTGGTGAATTCTAGCTGTAAATATACTCCTCCCCTTTTAGCCACGCCCCCAACCATGCCCCCTCCCACCCCGACCACGCCCACCCCACCCCCCTCCCCCACCTCCCGAAATCGGAGGTCTCAAGGTTGGCGAGTATGCAGAAACGCCTTCCGGCAGCTCTGTCCACGTTTTGAGAGGAAAGATCCGATATTCTGTCAGCGCTTCCTGTTCCTGTTTGGAATCCAGCGTGCGGACAGATTCTTATTCACACTCTCTTGACTCCAGTTTATTACAGAGCTCTGGTCAACTTCACCGACTCCATCGTTTACAGCTCGGAGCTGGAGGACATCTTCTCGGCGGCCTTCAACGAGATCTCCCAGGCCGTGGTTGACACGGTACGTCTTCATTTATTTCTCTCCGACTGCACGGCCTTATAAGGCCGGCGTGAGATTTAGGGCTTCTGCTGATTCTGCTTCCATTGGATGTTTCCTCCACAGCTGGAGTCGGAGTACAACAGGATTCCAGGTGTCCAGACGGTCAACGTGGTGCTCGTTAAGTACGTACTCCGGCGCTTTAAATCAGGCTCGGTGACACCTTAAGTGGAGTCCCTGCAGCTGTGCGCCGCAGCTCGGTCAGGTCTTTCTTTTTTTCCACACCACACAAGGCGCTGACGCTTGCATCTCGACCGCAGAGCAGGCACTACAAACCTTTTCTATTCCTGCAGAGAACTCTGATACGTTTTGCACCGGGGGCGATACGGCGGAAAACTGATATCAGTGTTTTACAAAACCCAAAACCAGTGAAGTTGGCACGTTGTGTAAATCGTAAATAAAAACATTGATTTAGAAATCCATCCATCCATCCATTTTCTACCGCTTATTCCCTTTTGGGGTCGCGGGGGCGCTGGAGCCTATCTCAGCTACAATCGGGCGGAAGGCGGGGTACACCCTGGACAAGTCGCCATCTCATCGCAGGATTTAGAAATCCTTTTCAACCTATATTCAATCGAATAGACTGCAAAGACAAGATATTTAGCGTTCGAGCTGGGAAACTGTGTTATTTTTTGCAAATATTAGCCCATTTGTAATTTGATGCCTGCAACATGTTTCAAAAAAGCTGGCACGAGTGGCAAAAAAGACTGAGAAAGTTGCGGAATGCTCATCAAACAATTATTTGGAGCATCCCACAGGTGAACAGCCTAATTGGGAACAGGTGGGTGCCATGGTTGGGTATAAAAGCAGCTTCCATGAGATTCACAAACAAATAAGAACATTTCTCAACGAGCTATTGCAAGGAATTTAGGGATTTCACCATCCACGCTCTGTAATATCATCAAAAGGTTCAGAGAATCTGGAGAAATCACTGCGCGTAAGCGATGATATTACGCAACCCTTGGATCCCTCAGGCGGTACTGCATCAAAAAGCGACATCAGTGTGTAAAGGATATCACCACATGGGCTCAGGGACACTTCAGAAAACCACTGTCAGTAACTACAGTTTGTCGCTACATCTGTAAGTGCCAAGTTATGCAAAGCGAAAGCCGTTTATCAACAACACCCACAAAACGCCGCCGGCTTCGCTGGGCCCGAGCTCTTCTAAGATGGACTGAGGCAAAGTGGAAACGTGTTCTGTGGTCTTTTTTTTGCAATGTGTTGCTGCCATTAAATTCTAAGTTAATGATTATTTGCAAAAAAAAAATTAAGCTTTTTAGTTCGAAGATTAAATATCTTGTCTTTTCAGTCTATTCAATTGAATATGAGTTGAAAAGGATTTGCAAATCATTGTATTCTGTTTTTATTTACCATTTACACAACGTGCCAACTTCACTGGTTTTGGGTTTTGTATAAAATCAAATTGTTTTTGTGTAATATCTAATAATTCATGTTCTGAATTAATTAAAAAAGGGCCCCTGGACGCACTTTTGATGCCCCTGTTGTAATAAGCACGATTCGTGGTGGATTCTGTTGCCTCATCAGGCCTCTGTTGCTCTTCCAGGAAGCTGCTTAGAGCGAATGGCGCTGACGTGTTTGTGGAACTGGACGTCGGCTCGGACTACAACAGCAACAGCCAACAGATCCGAAGTGTGCTCTACAGTGTCGTGCAGAGTGGAGAAATCGCCTCCTACGTCACATCAGTGGAGGGCTTTACCTTCAGGCAGCTTGGAGAAGGTAAGGACATATGTATGTATGTATGTATATGTATATATGTATATGTGTATGTATGTATAATATATGTATATGGATGTATGCATATATGCGTATATGTATGTATACATATGTGTATGTGTATATATATATATATATATATATATATATATCCAATCCAATCCAATCCCCTTTATTTATATAGCACTATAAAACAACAAAACTGTCTCCAGAGTGCTGCACATAAACAAAGAAACAATAAATGTAATCAAATTACAAGTATTTCAAATGAAACAAGTCAACAATCAACAAACAACTAATAATAATAGAATAAAAATAATAAAATAGATCAATTAATAGAATAAAACAATAAAAAAACTAAGCAGTAGAATAGAATAAAACAATAAAAGACACAGAGGACCACAAGACTCACGCCGATTTAAAAGCCAGAGAATAAAAGTGGGTTCAGTTCAGATAATGTATGCATGTAAATGTGTATGTATGTATATCCATTCATCCATTTTCTACCGCTTGTCCCTTTTGGGGTGGCGGGGGGTGCTGGAGCCTATCTCAGCTGCATTCGGGCGCCTCATCGCAGTAAAATACAATAGAAAAACAAAATATATTTTCACTCATGAGTCAACAGTTTTATCGTATTTTATTTTGTTTGTGTTATATATTGTTTTTATTTTCTAAATTTCATAAAAAATTAAATACAGTGTAAAAGTTTTTTTTTTTTCATGAATCAGCACGGTAGAAGAGGCGTTAGTGCATCTGCCTCACAATACGAAGGTCCTGAGTAGTCTTGGGTTCAATCCCGGGCTCGGGATCTTTCTGTGTGGAGTTTTCATGTTCTCCCCGTGACTGCTTGGGTTCCCTCCGGTTACTCCGGCTTCCTCCCACCTCCAAAGACATGCACCTGGGGATAGGTTGATTGGCAACACTAAATTGGCCCTAGTGTGTGGATGTGAGTGTGAATGTTGTCTGTCTATCTGTGTTGGCCCTGCGATGAGGTGGCGACTTGTCCAGGGTGTACCCCGCCTTACGCCCGATTGTAGCTGAGATAGGCTCCAGCGCCCCCCGCGACCCCAAAGGGAATAAGCGGTAGGAAATGGATGGATGGATGGATGAATCAACATTTTTATTTTATTTTATATTTTATTCTATTCTATTTTTGTCTTATGTATTATTTTTATTTAATTAGTTTCATAACAAAATAAAATGCAAGAAAAAATAAATGTATTTTTACTCATGAGTCAACATTTTTATTTAATTTTTTTCTATTTTTGTGTTGTACATTATTTTTATTTTTTTAATTTCATAAAAAATAAAATACAATAGAAAAACTAAATATATTTTTACTCATGAGTCAACAGTTTTATCGTATTTTATTCTATGTTTGTGTTATATATTGTTTTTATTTTTTAAATTTCATAAACAATTAAATACAGTGTAAAAGTAAAAAATGTTTCACGAGTCAACATTTTTATTTAACTTTATTCTATTTTTGTCTTATATATTATTTGTATTTAATTAGTGTCATAAAAAAATAAAATGCAAGAAAAAATAAATTAATTTTTACTCATGAGTCAACATTTTTATTTCATTTTATTCTATTTTTGTGTTGTACATTATTTTTCTTTTTTTAGTTTCATAAAAAATAAATTACAATAGAAAAACTAAATATATTTTTTACTCATGAGTCAACAGTTTTATCGTATTTTATTCTATGTTTGTGTTATATATTGTTTTTATTTTTTAAATTTCATAAAAAATTAAATACAGTGTGAAAGTAAAAAAATTAATGAGTCAACATTTTAATTTAATTGTATATTTTATTTTATTCTAATTTTGTCTTATGTTATTTTTATTTAATTAGTATTATAACAAAATAAAATGCAAGAAAAAAGAAAAATATTTTTACTCATGATTCAACATTTTTATTGAATTTTATTCTATATTTGTGTTGTACATTATTTTTCTTTTTTTAATTTCATAAAAAAGTAAAATACAATAGAAAAACGATATATATTTTTCTCATGAGTCAACAGTTTTATCGTATTTTATTCTATGTTTGTGTTATTTATTGTTTTTAATTTTTAAATTTCACAAAAAATTAAATACAGTAAAAAAGTTATTTTTTTCATGATTCAACATTTTTATTTTATTTTTTATTTTATTTAGTCCTTTTTTGTCTTGTATATTATTTTATTTTTTTTAGTTTCATAACAAATTAAAATGCAAGAAAAAATAAATATATTTGTACTCATGAGTCAACATTTTTATACATTTTTTTATAAGATGTTATCAAATTGTATTTATTATAAATTATTTGTATTTTTTATTGAAAAAAATAAAATAAAATAAACACAAAAAAATGTTTTATTTTATTATATTTTTGTCTTATATATTATTTTTATTTAATACATTTCATAACAAAATAAAATGCAAGAAAAAATAAATATGTTTTTACAAATGAGTCATCATTTTTTATTTCATTTTATTTTATTTTGTGTTGTATATTGTTTATATTTCATAAAAAATTAAATACAGTAAAAAAGTATTTTTTTCATGATTCAACATTTTTTTTATATATAATTTAGTTCTTTTTTGTCTTATATATTATTTTTATGTTTTTAGTTTCATAACAAAATAAAATGCATGAAAAAATAAATATCTTTTTACTCATGAGTCAACATTTTTATTAATTTTGCAATATCATTTTATAAAATTGTATTTATTAAATATAATTTATATTTAAAAAAAAAATAAAATACAATAACATTTTAAAAAGACTCAACTGTCATAAATGAAATAAAGTACTCATTTAGAGAAGTTCGAGACATGTTAGAGTTGGAAAAATAACAAAAAAATGTAGGTTTATGTTGCGAGCGTTACATAAATGGCATGGATCCAGTAAGATCCTGCAAAGGTCTAACATGTCCTTCTGGTTTCTAGTTCGACCGCTGCCCTCAGTGAAGCCCCTGGCCGTGCCAGGTTTGTAGTGTTGTCACCTCGCGCTGCATGGCGCCTGTAAACCACCTAGGATGGCTGTGTTACCTTAAGAGCCCTCAGTGACACGTGCAAAGTGCAAACTATCACGTGGTCCCGTCAATGTTTTGCATGGAACTCCAATGAAAAGTAGCCTGGCGCAGTCCAAAGAGAAGACTCTCGCATGGCATGACGTCTGTGACTGTTATGGCATCTGTAAAGCTGACGTTTACATAAGAGAAGGGAAGAAAACGCGGATTAGGGATGTAACGACAAACGCTAATATTGATAACTCTGGTGAAACTCCTGATGGACTTCCAAGACAATAGATGGCAGCACTGAGTAGTTATGTTGCGCCCTACAAAGTGTTTACACTGTAGGTATTCTGCCTATTACACACTCAGTTTCTTATGAAAATAAAATGATAAAATACATCAATAAAATAGATGAAAACAATAAATATAATAGAATAAAAAAATTCAAGACACAGAGGACCACAAGACTCATGCCGATTTAAAAGCCGGAGAATAAAAGTGGGTTCAGTTCAGTTCTGATAATGTATACTTATATATGAGTCTCATTTGAAATGCACTTGCACTTCCCAGACATTAGATGGCGGAAATGTACAGGCTATCTAACCAAGAAGTCGATTTTTCCAGGAAACTGAATGTGTCACGTTGCGCCCTACAAAGTGTTTACACTGTAGGTATTGTGCCAATTACACACAGGCCGCTTGATTGTAACATTCACCTTAGTTGTGGTTTTTATCGTCAAATTGTGTTGAAATCGCCATGCAAAATCACTAATGCTAATCAGTAGCCTGTCGATGGCAAAATCAGTGTTAAATTAGCATCGAGCTATCGCGTTTCGGAGGGGCGGAGCCTTACTTCACACTGGGGCGTTTTCTACCAAGCGTATTTGCTTCGTTACTTAGAGAGAGTTTAGTCGACTCTCAGTGCTGCTTAAGTGATTGTTTACGTAGAGCCGCTGTGTAGTCTGCAACCGGACGTGAGGTCACCTGCAACGCCGTTTGGTTTTACATGACTCGATATTGAATTTGGTACCCATCCCTACACACGGACTGACCAGCAACATGAAAACAAGAGACAATAACGTCCTTCCCCATTAAGAAACAACACACCCCAATCGAAAGTTATATAAACGCATCACCGTTTGAGCAATTGTGGACATGAATTGTGTTTTTTACGATGCGTTTAAGGACCGCTGAACAGAGTAGGATGTCTAAAATAACAATAATGTGGTATGTGACACTTAACTGTTAGTGTGCTAACATTAGCATGCTAGCACGCTAACAATAAAGGGCTAACTATTTTTTTTCAAATTTGACACTTTTTTCTCTAATTCGGCAGCGATACACATTGCGGCCATATAATTTTGTATGTGAAACAAGCTGTTAGCATGTTAACATTAGCATGCTAGCATGCTACCATTAAAGTGCAAGCTTTTTGAGCTAATTTTGCAACCGTTTACCCTGCAGTCATTTAACCTGGTATGTGGCACTTGTTACTCTGTTAGCATGCTAACGTTAGCTTGCTAACTTTTTTTTTTAGCTAATTTTACACTTTCTACTGTAATTCCCCAGCCAGACACCTTATAGTCATACAACTTGGTATGACTTTTAGCACGCTAACGTTACCAGGATAATAAGAACTAGAAAATTCCCGCGGAAGTTTTGATGGGCCTGCTATCTGTGCCTTTGACCTCTGGCCGGGGGTCGCCGGAACCCGTCGTACTGTGAAGATGGTGCCGAGTGTCCGAATCCGTCAGTTTTAGGTGTAACTGTACAAAATTAGCTACAGAGCTAGCCTAAAACGTTAGCATTCACACATTAAAATGCTAACACTTAGCAAATGTGCTAACGAAGGCATGCTAACAGTTAGTATGTCTCATATGTCAACTAACGTGGCTGTAAGGTGTATGGCTTCGGAAATAGAGAAAAAAGTGTAAAATTAGAAGAAAAAGTTAGCATGCTTAAGTTAGCTGGCTTGCATGCTATCGTTTGCGTGCTAAAAGTTAACAAGTGTCACATACCAAGTTATATGACGCTGGGGTAAACGGTAGCACAACTAGCTGAAAAAGTTAACACGCTAATTTTAGCATGCTAGCAAGCTAACGTGAGCATGATAATGTTAGCATACTAATGTTTGCATGCTATCAATTTACAAGTGTCACGTACCAAGTTATATGACTCTGGGGAAAACGGTTGCAAAACTAGCTCAAAAAGTTAGCATGCTAATTTTAGCATGCTGGGGTAAACAGCATAACTGGCTGAAAAAGTTAACACGCGAATGTTAGCATGCCAGCAAGCTAACGTGAGCATGATAATAGTTAGCTTGTGTCACATACCAAGTTATATGACTCTAAGGTGTACGGCTGGGGAATTAGAGAAAAAGAGTAAATTTAGCATAAAAAAAGTTAGCACTTTAATGTTAGCATGCTAACGTTTGCATGCTAACAGTTTACAAGTGTCACGTACAAAGTTATATGACTCTGGGGTAAACGGTTGCAAAACTAGCTCAAAAAGTTAGCATGCTAATTTTAGCATGCTGGGGTAAACAGTAACAAAACTAGCTGAAAAATGTAACATGCTAATGTTAGCATGCTAGCAAGCTAACGTGAGCATGATAATAGTTAGCTTGTGTCACATACCAACGGCTGGGGAATTAGAGAAAAAAAGAGTACATTTAGCAAAAAAAAAAAGTTAGCACTTTAATGTTAGCATGCTAACTTTGCATATTTGCAGTTTACAAGTGTCACGTACCAAGTTATATGACTCTGGGGAAAACGGTTGCAAAACTAGCTCAAAAAGTTAGCATGCTAATTTTAGCATACCAATTTATATGACCGTAAGGTGTATGGCCGTCTAATTAAAGAAGGGCACCACAGACTGTGGAGGCTTTTAAAAAAGGCCTAAAAACCCTTCTTTTTAAAAAAAGCCTTTTTTTTTTAGATATATGCATACTAGTTTTAGCTATTTGGCTGTTCTAGTTTTTATTAGGTACCGACCCTATTGTATTTCTAGCGTTTTATTGTTATTAAACCGCCGTCTCTTTGAGCTGTAATTTGACCCCCTTAACATGCTTCAAAACTCACCAAATTGGACACACACATCAGGACTGGTGAAAATTGCGATATAATCAAAAAACCAAACCCCAAAACTCAAAATTGCGCTTTACACACAGACAAAACTGCCTGTAACTCCCCGTGAAAACCTCTATGTAGGTCTCACTGAGACCTAGATTTCATACACTGACAACCCCCAGCAAAAATCAACAGGAATTTTGCAATTCCCTCTTCAAAACAAAAGTTGAGTAAAAACAGTCACCTTTTTTCAAACATTATCTCCTCTGACCGCGTTTGTCGTGTCGGCTTCAAATTAGCACAAGAGAGAGATTGAACCCTTTTGATTAAAAGTTGATGAAAGAGTTTTAATTACTGCTCCGGTTTGGATTTTATGAGCTGTCAAAGTCGGTCCCGTCTATCGCTGCTTGCAGCTTTAATTTTTATTTATTTTTTATTATCTTTTTATTGTTATTTTTTTAATACACTGTAGCACTTTGAGGTTGTTTACTCAATGTAAAGTGCTTTTTACAAATAAAATCTATTATTATTATTATTATTATGAAATGTACATGTCGTTACATCCCTAATAGAGAAATATAAAAGTAGTCATACATATTTGACGTGTCATTTTAATAAGAAATACGTTAAAAATGACATTGTCACCTCAGAAAACGCCATACCCTCTAAATAACCCCAAGAAGTATTGTAAAAGTTCCTTGCGCATGCCAAAGTAAAAATGGTGCCATACCTGCTCCTGTGTTTGTGTGTCGGTGTGATGCCGTGCGTTGTTGTCTTGCATGTCAACTCGTCCTTCCTCCCGCACCCTCCCTAGTCCCCCCCGCCATCGTGCCCTGCATGCCGGATGAGCACAGGTGTGGCGACGGGACTTGCATCCTGTTGGAATACCTGTGTGACAACCGAGCGGACTGTCGCGATATGAGCGACGAGTACGATTGCGGTGAGTTGCCGGCCGGCTGCTTGTGACGTGGCCGCCCCCCGGCATGAAGAGACACTTATTGCCCCGCTGCGCCGTCGCCCCGGTTGCCGGGTTTAACCAGAGATCTGTTGCAGATATGATCGGGCCCGTTTTCCCGACCGCGCCCACCCGCGCCACCACCAGCACCGCCGCCAAACCTCCGCAGCCTCCCGTCGTCCCAGGACTGTGCAGGGCGGACCAGGCGAAGTGTCAGAGTGGGGAATGCATCCCCAGGGACTACATCTGTGACGGAGAGAGAGACTGCTCGGACGGAAGCGACGAGTCGCGATGCGGTGAGTCCGCGCGTGTGTTCGGACGTGCACACCCGAGTGCTCACCTCTTGTCTTTACAGGAACTCCGTCGCCATGTGAGCCCAACGAGTTCAAGTGTAGGAACGGTCGCTGCGCCCTCAAGCTCTGGCGTTGTGACGGCGACAACGACTGCGAGGACAACTCTGACGAGCTCGACTGCCGTGAGTCGACTGCATTGTTCTACACCAGGACTAGTCAAGTACATTGTCCTAGACCAGGGCTAGTCAAGTATATTGTTTTAGACCAGCACTAGTCAACTACAGGGCAGCACGGTGAAAGAGGGGTTAGTGCATCTGCCTCACAATACGAAGGTCCTGAGTAGTCTTGGTTTCAATCCCGGGCTCGGGATCTTTCTGTATGGAGTTTGCATGTTCTCCCCGTGACTGCGTGGGTTCCCTCCGGGTACTCCGGCTTCCTCCCACCTCCAAAGACATGCACCTGGGGATAGGTTGTTTGGCAACACTAAATTGGCCCTAGTGTGTGGATGTGAGTGTGAATGTTGTCTGTCTATCTGTGTTGGCCCTGCGATGAGGTGGCGACTTGTCCAGGGTGTACCCCGCCTTCCGCCCGATTGTAGCTGAGATAGGCTCCAGCGCCCCCCGCGAACCCAAAGGGAATAAGCGGTAGAAAATGGATGGATGGATGGATGAATGGATGGATAGTCAAGTACATTGTTCTAGACCAGGGCTAGTCAAGTACATTGTTTTAGACCAGTACTAGTCAAGTACATTGTGCTAGACCAGGGCTATTTCACTGCATTGTACTAGACCAGGGTTAGCTTACATTGCACTAGACCAGGACTAGCCAAGTACATTGTTCTAGACCAGGGCTAGTCAAGTACATTGTTTTAGACCAGTACTAGTCAAGTACATTGTTCTAGACCAGGGCTATTCAACTACATTGTACTAGGCCAGGGCTAGCCTACATTGCTCTAGACCAGAACTAGTCAAGTACATTGTGCTAGACCAGGCCTAGTTAAGTACATTGTTTTAGACCAGGGCAAGTCGACTCCATTGTACTAAACCAGGGCTAGCCTACATTGCTCTAGACTCGAACTAGTCAACTGCATTGTTCAAGACCAGGGTTAGTCAACTACATTGCTCTAGACCAGACCTAGTCAACTACATTGTTTTAGACCAGGGTTAGTCGACCACATTGTCTAGACCAGTACTACTCAAGTACATAGTTCTAAACCAGGAATATTCGACTACATTGTCTTAGACCAGAACTAGTCAAGTTCATTGTACTTAGCCAGGGCTCGTCGACTACATTGTCTTAGACCAGCACTAGTCAAATACATTGTTCTAGACCAGGACTAGTCAAGTACATTGTTGTAGACCAGGGTTAGTCGACTACATTGTCTTAGACCAGCACTAGTCAAGTACATTGTTGTATACCAGACCTAGGCAAGTACATTGTGCTAGACCAGGGTTAGTTAACTACATTGTCTTAGACCAGTACTAGTCAAGTACATTGTTCTCGGACCAGTACTATTCAAGTACATTGTTTTAGACCAGGGATAGTCAACTACATTGTCTTAGACCAGCACTAGTCAAGTACATTGATCTAGACCAGTACTAGTCAAGTACATTGTTTTATACCAGGGCTAGTCTACATTGTTTTAGACCATAACTAGTCAACTACATTGTTCTAGACCAGGGCTAGTCGACTACATTGTCTTAAACCAGTACTAGCCAAGTTAATTGTTTTAGACCGAACTAGTCAAGTACATTGTTTTAGACCAGGGCTAGTCAACTACAATGTCTAGGCCAGGGATAGTCAACTACATTGTCTTAGATCATAACTAGTCAAGTACATTGTTTTAGACCAGGGTTAGTCAACTACAATATCTAGGACAGGGCTAGTCAACTACATTGTCTTAGACCAGAACTAGTCAAGTACATTGTTTTAGACCAGGGCTCGCCTACATTGTTTTAGACCACAACTAGTCAAGTACATTGATCTAGACCAATACTAGTCAAGTACATCGATCTATACCAGGGCTAGTCAACTACATTGTACTAGACCAGGGCTAGCCTACATTGCCCTAGACAAGAACTAGTCAACTACATTGTACTAGGCCAGGGCTAGCCTACATGACTCTAGACCAGTACTAGTCAAGTACATTGTTTTAGACCAGGGCTAGCCTACATGACTCTAGACCAATACTAGTCAAGTACATTGTTTTAGACCAGGGCTAGCCTACATTGTTTTAGACCAGAACTAGTCAAGTACATTGTCCTAGACCAGTGCAAGTCAAGTACTTTGTACTAGGCCAGGGCTAGTCAACTACATTGTACTAGTACAGGGCTAGCCTACATTGCTCTAGACCAGCACTAGTCAAGTAGATTGTTTTAGACTAGGGCTAGCCTGCATTGTTTTAGACCAGCACTAGTCAAGTACATTGTCCTAGACCAGTACTAGTCAAGTACATTGTTTGAGGCCAGGGATAGTTAACTACATTGTACTAGACCAGGGCTAGCCTACATTGCTCTAGACCAGGCTACCGGTATGCAATTCTTCAACAATTTTTAGTCAGCTAAAGTTACAGTAATTTTTTTTGGACTGAAATATAAAGTATCAAGTATAACTCATCTTTGAAGTTATCTTAAAACCACTTTTATGAAGGTTATTGTAGAGCAGGGGTGTCAAACTCAAAGACAGAGTGGGCCAAAATTTAAAACTGAACAAAGCCGCGGGCCAAGGTTAAACAAATTAACCTTTTAATAGGGACCAAACAAGTTTTGCATTGAATATTGAACAAGCAAGGCTTATATAACTTTATAGTGACATGCAAAATCGAGTTTCAAATAATAATAATAATAATTAAAAAATATCAATGGCATATCAAATACAATTTAAATAAAAATGTAACGCCTCTTTTCTATTTGCAGCCTTCTGAGGTAAATATCAACATTAACTTTTTCCACAGGCTAATAAATTTGAAAATAAAATAATGAATAAACCAACCATTCAGGACTTTAAACGGCTCAGTTTGCAACACACTGATCTAATCTGATGTGCCCAAGCCCGATACCTGGCATCTTTTCTTGGATGCTAGTTCATTAATGTCGGGGCTCAGGCTTTGAGCTGAGGCAACCTTCATTATCGAACAAAGTTGTTCATCAGTCATTATATCTCGTATTCCACACTCTTGGGGGCGTGCCTTACAAGCACTGCTTTTAACGTCCTCTACGAGCTGACGTCCCGTCCGCTTTTCATACATTCCAACAACGTGCTGGCCCGATCACAAAGATGTGCGACTTCTGTACGCACACACACGTAAATGCAATGCATACTTGGCCAACAGCGATACAGGTTACACTGACGGTGCCCGTATAAATAACTTTAACACTGTTATAAATATACGCCACACTGTGAACCCACACCAAACAAAAATGACAAACACATTTCGGGAGAACATCCGCACAGTAACACAACATAAACACAACAAAACAAATACCCAGAATCCCATGCAGCCCTAACTCTTCCGGGCTGCAATATACCCCCCCCCCCCCCCCTCCGTGCGTTGGTTGAGGTGGGCGGGGTTTGGTGGTAGCAGGGGTGTATATTGCAGCCCTGAAGAGTTAGGGCTGCATGGGATTCTGGGTATTTGTTTTGTTGTGTTTATGTTGAGTTACGGTGCGGATGTTCTCCCAACATGTGTTTGTCATTCTTGTTTGGTGTGGATTCACAGTGTGGCGCATATTTCTAACAGTGTTAAAATTATTTATACGGCCACCGTCAGTGTAACCTGTATCACTGTTGGCCAAGTATGCTTGCATTTACGTATATGTGTGTGCGTGCTGAAGTCGCATATATTATGTGACTGGGCCAGCACTCGCTGGACTGGGTGAAAAGCGGACGTGGCGGTGTTTGGGAGGGGCACTATAATTTGAGAGTCTCCCGGGAGGCTTGGCAAGTATGAGAATTAGTGGTGAATGCGGTGTTACCGCGGCCAAGACATTAGGCATAATAATGTGTTAATTCCACGACTGTATATATCGGTATCGGTTGATATCGGAATCGGTAATTAAGAGTTGGACAATATCAGAATATCGGATATCGGTAAAAAAGCCATTATCGGACATCTCTCGATTGAACTGATTAGTACGATCTCCAACTTGCAGCCACCAAGGGTCCTGACGACAGATGTGCTCCAGAGCAGTTTGAGTGCCTGAGCGACCGCACTTGCATCCCGGCCAGTTACCAATGTGACGAAGAGCCCGACTGCCCCGACCGCTCCGATGAGTACGGCTGCAGTAAGTCCGCACCCGTAATCTTCTACATTTAGCCCTGTCTCGCTTTGCAGCCTTTGCACGCCGTGACTAATTCTGTCTTCACGCTTGGCTTGGCTTCTGGTCAGACATCCTCTCCATGGAAATGCCCGAGCATTTATTAACCTGACCATGTTCCAAAACAGCTTTTGTGTACATTAACTATGGAGCTTAAGGATTTTTTTAATTTTAATTTTTTTTAACCATAAACACTTCACAGCCCCACCCTCGGTGACAAGCCCGCCAGAAGAATCTGTTCAAGCTGCCCGGGGGGCGACTGTCACTTTCACCTGTCAGGCTGTCGGCGTGCCGACACCCATCATCACCTGGAGACTCAACTGGGGGCACATCCCAATCAGCGGCAGGTGCGTTTGTAGGACTGTCATATGAGCCCCACCACTACATTTTAGAATTGTTTTCCATATATAAGTCGCACCTGACTATAAGCCGCATATATATATATATATATATATATATATATATATATATATATATATATATATACACGCTGTGAAATTAGTTATTTACATAGAAATATTAAGTACCGTATTTTTCGGAGTATAAGTCGCTCCGGAGTATAAGTCGCACCGGCCGAAAATGCATAATAAAGAAGGAAAAAAAACATATATAAGTCGCACTGGAGTATAAGTCGCATTTATTGGGGAAATTTCTTTGATAAAACCCAACACCGATAGACATTTGGAAAGGCAATTTAAAATAAATAAAGAATAGTGAATAACATGCTGAATAAGTGTACGTTATATGAGGCATAAATAACCAACTGAGAACGTGCCTGGTATGTTAACGTAACATATTATGGTAAGAGTCATTCAAATAACTATAACATTTAGAACATGCTATACGTTTACCAAACAATCTGTCACTCCTAATCGCTAAATCCAATGAAATCTTATACGTCTAGTCTCTTGCGTGAATGAGCTAAATAATATTATTTGATATTTTACGGTAATGTGTTAATAATTTCACACACAAGTCGCTCCTGAGTATAAGTCGCACACCCGGCCAAACTAGGAAAAAAACTGCGACTTATAGTCCGAAAAATACGGTAAATGTTTATTTACATACCTTAATTGTTTCCAAACGTGTCTGTAACGCGGCAGTAAAACGGCCGAGCAAACAAAACAGAAGTTAGCTCTCCGATCAGCTAAACAGACTCAATAACTCCACGGTGGCGTTTTGGTGAATTTACCGAGGAATTTGTGAAACCGAAACGATACAAAAATAATTCCGTTGTAAAGTAATAATACTGACACAGACACTCGTAAACGCGTTAGGATATTAGCTAATGCTAACGACGCTAGCTCGATTGCATTACGATAGCACGTACAAATATTCATGAAAACACTCCTACAGACATCACACATCGGACGGTTTAGCAAGTAAGAATTGTTTTAGTTATATATATATCTATATATATATATATATATATATATATATATATATATATATATATAGATATAGATATAAATAAACATAAATATGTATATATGTATATATATATATATATATATATATATATATATATATATGTATGTATATATGATGGACATACGTCCTACATGTGTGTCAACATTTTGGATGGTCGGAAATAAATATATTACATCATCGTCTAATCAGCAACATCATTTTATAATTGTATAGCTGTTAGAGGGTTGATTTAAACTAATTAAATGAACGCACTTTGGTGTAATTTAATGTTTTTTTAATGATATTAATTTTATATATATTATTAAAATAAAAAACTTCTTGAAGTATGCATTTTTTTGCGTTTTGAACCAAGTGCGTGCAGCCTCTCTGCAATGAGCGCACCTTCAGCGGTCAAAAAATTTAATAAAAACAGGTTTCTTTGTAGGTGCACTGCAGGACTGCTGGTAAAACGCGCGTAAAAAGTGGTACATGTCTGGTGCATGTTTGAAAACTTAGCAAAAAAGCCAAAAGTATGAGCATGATAACATGGATGTGCAGTAAATGAGTGTCTCCATGGTGGTTACTGTAAATAGTAAAATGGTTTGTTTTGTTTGTGTTTTCACAGTAAAATCTATTGTCATTTTTGTTTTTTTTGCTTTGAAATCCCAAGTCAATCAGGTATTTATTTTTATTCAAACAGAAAAAAAGTTTGGAATGTATAATAATATAATATTTGTTACATTATTTGGAAACACGGAACTAATAGTTCATTATTATTATTACAGATTATACTTACCAACCTAAATTTGTACACAAACTCAATTAACATTATTAACATGAACAACATTATTATTATATATTCATACATATGTTTTTATTTATGGAAACAACAGATGTTTAATGTTACATTGCTACATTATTACAGCAGCTCCCACTCCCTCCCCTCTGTTGCAAGTCGTGTTGATTCTATGTAACTTGTTGATGTGTGCTATGGCGATAAAGTTCTTTTTCCTTGGCCTCAGTCTGGTCCCCCTCCCTGGAGTCCAGCCTTTGACTGGATTTTTTTCTTTTTACTCTCTTGACACCACGGGACTGAGTCAATGATGGGCTCTCACCGAAAAGCGCTTCAATTGTCCAGAAAGGCGCTTCAATAACTGTGGGAATAAATGAGACATAAATATGCTGGATATCATTGTGTTCTGTCTGTATTGCACCAGAATCTCTATGACCAACGAGAACGGTCGCGGCACCCTCACCATACGCGACGTGAAGGAGGCGGACCAGGGGGCCTACACCTGCGAGGCCATCAACGCCAAAGGATTAGTGTTCGGCATTCCCGACGGAGTCCTGACCCTCACCTCCAATCCCGACTCAGGTAGACTTCAGCAGACACTTTTCTTCCTGCGCGAGTGGAAGTAAAACGGTGAGTTGTCCCAACAAGACTGCCCAGGTGGTCACTTCAGTGTGGAGGGCCGTTGCGTTTCCTGTTTCTGCGCCGGAATCACCAAGAACTGCAAGAGCACCGGGCGCTACCGCAACCAGATCAGTCTGCGCTTCACCCAAGAGGACGACTTCAAAGGTAGGGTTTCAGTCTTCACATTCAGCCTGTAAAGGTGGCGCACTGATGTTGTCTGTCCTGCACCCGGCAGGAGTGAACGTCAGCTACCCGTCCAGGCCGGGCACGCCTCCTCTGTCCTCCACCCAGCTGCTCATCAACCCTGAGATGGAGGAGTTCCAGCTGGTGGATTTGTCTCGTCGTTTTCTCAACCTGGATTCTTTCTGGACCTTGCCTCGCCAGTTTCTTGGCAACAAGGTGTAACTTCTGCAAAATTGCCTTTTTGTTTGACATGAAACAACGTTGAGAAAGTGTCGAATTAGGGCCTGACGTTGAGCAACTCAAACTTGACGTTGAAACAACATACTCTTTGACAACGTTTAATCAATGTTGGGTTCTGGGATCATTGAAATGTGGTAATTTCCCAACCAATAGTCTACAACACAAATACAACGTTGAAACAACGTGCTTTTTGACAACGTTTAATCAATGTTAGGTTCTGACGTTGATTTGACCGTTGAAATGTGGTAATTTCCTAACCAATATTCTACAACACAAACACAACGTTGAAACAACATGCTTTTTGACAACTTTTATTCAATGTTGGGTTCTGGGATCATTGAAATGTGGTCATTTCCCAACCAATAGTCTACAACACAAATACAACGTTGAAACAACGTGCTTTTTGACAACGTTTAATCAATGTTAGGTTCTGACGTTGATTTGACCGTTGAAATGTGGTCATTTCCCAACCAATATTCTACAACACAAATACAACGTTGAAACAACATGCTTTTTGACAACGTTTGTTCAATGTTGGGTTCTGGCACCATTGAAATTTGGTCATTTACCAACCAATATTCTACAACACAAATGCAATGTTAAAACAACATGCTTTTTGACAACGTTTAATCAATTTTGGGTCTGACGTTGATCTGACCATTGAAATTTGGTCATTTCCCAACCAATATTCTACAACACAACCCTAACGTTGAAACAACATGCTTTTTGACAATGTTCAATCAATGTTGGGTTTTGACGTGGATTTGACCATTGAATTCTGGTAATTTCCCAACCAATATTCTACAACACAAATGCAATGTTGAAACAACATGCTTTCTGACAACATTTATTCAATATCAGGTTGTGACGTTGATTTGACCATTGAAATTTGGTTATTTTCCAACCATTATTCTACAACATAACTATAACGTTGAAACAACATGCTTTTTGACAATGTTCAATCAATGTTGGGTTCTGACGTGGATTTGACCATTGAATTTTGGTAATTTCCCAACCAATATTCTACATCATAAATACAACGTTGAAACAACATGCTTTTTGACAACGTTTAATCAATGTTGGGGTCTGACGTTGATTTGACCATTGAAATGTGGTCATTTCCCAACCAATATTCTACAACACAAATACAACGTTGAAACAACATGCTTTTTGACTACATTTATTCAATGTTGGGTTCTGGCACCATTGAAATTTGGTCATTTCCCAACCAATATTCTACAACACAAATGCATTGTTGAAACAACATGCTTTCTGACAACATTTATTCAATATCAGGTTGTGACGTTGATTTTACCATTGAAATTTGCTTATTTTCCAACCAATATTCTACAACATAACTATACTGTTGAAACAACATGCTTTTTGACAATGTTCAATCAATGTTGGGTTCTGACGTGGATTTGACCATTGAATTTTGGTCATTTCCCAACCAATATTCTACAATACAAATACAACATTGAAACAACATGCTTTTTGACAACGTTAAATCAATGTTGGGGTCTGACGTTGATTTGACCATTGAAATGTGGTAATTTCCCAATGAATATTCTACAACATAAATACAACGTTGAAACAACATGCTTTTTGACAACGTTTATTCAATGTTGGGTTCTGGCACCATTGGAAATGTGGTCATTTCCCAACCAATATTCTACAACACAATGACAACGTTGAAACAACATGCTTTCTGACGTTTCTTCAATATCAGGTTGTGACGTTGATTTGACCATTGAAATTTGGTAGTTCCCCAACCAATATTGACAACGTTTAATCAATGTCAGGTTGTGATGTTGATTTGACCATTGAAATGTGGTTATTTTCCAACCAATATTCTACAACATAACTATAATGTTGAAACAACATGCTTTTTGACAATGTTTATTCAATGTTGGGTTCTGGCACCATTGAAATGTGGTCATTTCCCAACCAATATTCTACAACACAATGACAACGTTGAAACAACATGCTTTCTGACGTTTATTCAGTATCAGGTTGTGACGTTGATTTGACCATTGAAATTTGGTAATTTCCCAACCAATATTCTACAATACAAATACAACGTGGAAAAAACGTGCTTTTTGACAACGTTTAATCAATGTCAGGTTGTGATGTTGATTTGACCATTGAAATGTGGTTATTTTCCAACCAATATTCTACAACATAACTATAACGTTGAAACAACATGCTTTTTGACAATGTTTAATCAACGTTGGGTTCTTGGACCGTTGATATGTGGTCATTTCCCAACCAATATTCTACAACACAAATACAATGTTGAAACAACGTGCTTTTTGCCGGCGTTTAATCAATGTTGGGTTCTGGCACCTTTGAAATTTGGTCATTTCCCAACTAATATCCTACAACCCAAATACAACGTTGAAACAACATGCTTTTTGACAATGTTTATTAAATGTCAGGTTGTGACGTTGATTTGACCACTGAAATTTTGTCATTTCCCAACCAATATTCTACAACACAAATACAACGTTAAAACAACATGCTTTTTGACAACGTTTATTATATATTGGGTTCTGGCACCATTGAAATTTGGTCATTTACCAACCAATATTCTACAACACAAATGCAATGTTGAAACAACGTGCTTTTTGAGAAAGTTTAATCAATTTTGAGGTCTGACATTGAGTTGACCATTGAAATTTGGTCATTTCCCAACCAATATTCTACAACACAATGACAACGTTGAAACATCATGCCTTTTTACAACGTTTAATCAATGTTGGGTTCTGACGTTGATTTGACCATTGAATTTTGGTCATTTTCCAACCAGTATTTTACAACACTAATACAACGTTGAAACAACATGCTTTTTGACTACATTTATTCAATGTTGGGTTCTGGCACCATTGAAATTTGGTCATTTACCAACCAATATTCTACAACACATGCAATGTTGAAACAACATGCTTTTTGACAAAGTTTAATCAATTTTGGGGTCTGACGTTGATTTAAACCACCAATTTGGTCATTTACCAACCAATATTCTACAACACAAATACAACGTTGAAACAACATGCTTTCTGACAACGTTTATTCAATATCAGGTTGTGACATTGATTTGACCATTGAAATTTGGGTATTTTCCAACCAATATTCTACAACATAACTATAACGTTGAAACAACATGCTTTTTAACAACGTTCAATCAATGTTGGGTTCTGACGTTGATTTGACCATTGAATTTTGGTAATTTTCCAACCAATATTCTACAATACAAATACAACGTTGAAACAACATGCTTTTTGACAACGTTTAATCAATGTTGGGGTCTGACGTTGATTTGACCATTGAAATTTGATCATTTCCCAACCAATATTCTACAACACAAAAGCAATGTTGAAACAACGTGCTTTTTAAAAAAGTTTAATCAATTTTGGGGTCTGACGTTGATTTGACCATTGAAATTTGGTCATTTCCCAACCAATATTCTACAACACAATGACTTTGTCATTATTTCAGTTCAACTTCAGCATCGGAGCATTCACACATCATCTAGTTGTGGTCAATGAAATTGTGTTTTGGGAGTACTGCAGGAATATTGACACTTGAATGAAACATCCGTCTGTTTTCAGATCGACTCCTACGGAGGATCCTTGAAGTACAAGGTGCGCTACATTTTGGCCCGCGGCCTGTCTGAGCCCGTGGACAAGCCGGACGTCATCCTGGTGGGAAACGGGCGCAGGCTGATATACCGCCGGGGCCGCCCCAGTCCTGCGGGCGTGGTCAACCAGAGAGAGATCCAGTTCACGGAAGTATGTGCCGGTTGCCACGTGCGTGCGCTCAGGAGAAGGTCAGGTTTGGTAACTTGAACCTGGTGTGATTCCCAAAAGGATCACTGGCAGCACTCCAGCGGCCAGCAGGTGAGCCGCGAGGACCTGATGCTGACCCTGGCCGACCTGGACAGCATCAGCATCCGCACCATCTACGACAACCACATGGTCAGCGTGGCGCTCAGCGAAGTCGTCATGGATACCACCACCGTGGAGTTCAGCACTCGAGGCCACGCCAAGGATGTCGAGGAGTGCAGGTGAGGAACTTTGCTGGAGGCAAAACCTTGTTGTGGTTTGGATTGGATTTGCTTTTGTTACACAAACCCCGTTTCCATATG
>NC_084548.2:61575000-61580000 GCF_033978685.3 Nerophis lumbriciformis
GGTGTCATTGCTGCTAATATGAGCCCAGGCGCTTGTGAGTCAACACACACACAGAGCACTTGCAAGTGGAGACAGAAGAAGGAAACACTGCGAGTTGTGCTTTAAAACATAGCTGGCTGGCGGCTAACGTCCCTCCACAGTGTTTGAGCTACTTCTAAATGACTAATCCTGGCCTCCATGACAAATAAAGTAAGTTTGTTACAAGTATATTATCACTGGAGGATGATACATAGCTAAACATGCTTCACTACGCACCGTAAGAGGATACAATAGCGCACTGCTAACAGCAAGCTAGCACTAATAAATGTAAACAAACGGGTGGATCTATACTGATATACATCGATAAATTTAATTATCACAAAATCTTTTGTTATTGTTTATAAAGTCAATAAATACGTCCCTGGACACAGGAGAACTTTAGTTATGACCAATGTACGATCCTGGAACTACTTGGTATCAGATCCATACCCAAATGTGCAGTATCAGCCAAAACTGATGTAAAGCATCAAAGAAGAGAAGAATAAGCGATCATTACATTTGAACAGAAGTGTAGATAGAACATGTTCAAACGGGAAGTGATCAGATATTAACAGGAACAAGTACAAAACCCAAAACCAGTGAAGTTGGCACGTTGTGTAAATGGTAAATAAAAACAGAATACAATGATTTGAAAATTATTTTCAACCTATATTCAATTGAATAGACTGCAAAGACAAGATATTTAACGTTTGAACTGGAAAACTTTGTAATTTTTTGCAAATATTAACTCATTTGGAATTTGATGCCTTTCAAAAAAGCTGGCACAAGTGGCAAAAAAGACCGAGAAAGTTGAGGAATGCTCATCAAACACTTATTTGGAACGTCCCACTGGTGAACAGGCTAATTGGGAACAGGTGGGTGCCATGATTGGGTATAAAAGTAGATTCCATGAAATGCTCAGTCATTCACAAACAAGGATGGGGCGAGGGTCACCACTTTGTCAACAAATGCGTGAGCAAATTGTCGAACAGTTTAAGAACAACTTTTCTCAACCAGTTATTGCAAGGAATTTAGGGATTTCACCATCTACGGTCTCTAATATCATCAAGAGGTTCAGAGAATCTGGAGAAATCACTGCACGTAAGCGATGATATTACGGAACTTCAATTCCTCAGGCGGCACTGCATCAAAAAGCGACTTCAGTGTGTAAAGGATATCACCACATGGGCTCAGGTACACTTCAAAAAACCACTGTCAGTAACTACAGTTGGTCGCTACATCTGTTAGTGCAAGTTAAAACTCTACTATGCAAAGCGAAAGCCATTCATCAACAACACCCAGAAATGCTTCGCTGGGCCCGAGCTCATCTAAGATGGACTGATGCAAAGTGGAAAAGTGTTCTGTGGTCTGACGTGTCCACATTTCAAATTGTTTTTGGAAACTGTGGACGTCGTGTCCTCCGGAACAAAGAGGAAAAGAACTATCCGGACTGTTATAGGCGCAAAGTTGAAAAGCCAGCATGTGTGATGGTATGGGGGTGTATTAGTGCCCAAGACATGGGTAATTTACACATCTGTGAATGTGCCATTAATGCTGAAAGGTACATACAGGTTTTGGAGCAACATATGTTGCCATCCAAGCAACGTTACCATGGACGCCCCTGCTTATTTCAGCAAGACAATGCCAATTTGATTGATTGATTGATTGAAACTTTTATGAGTAGATTGCGCAGTTCAGCACATATTCCGTACAATTGACCACTAAATGGTAACACCCGAATAAGTTTTTCAACTTGTTTAAGTCGGGGTCCACGTAATCAATTCATAGCCAAGCCACGTGTTATAACAGTGTGGCTTCATAGTTAAAGAGTGCGGGTACTAGACTGGCCTGCCTGTAGTCCAGACCTGTCTCCCATTGAAAATGTGTGGCGCATTATGAAGCCTAAAATACCACAACGGAGACCCTGATCAACTTAAGCTGTATATCAAGCAAGAATGGGAAAAAATTCCAACTGAAAAGCTTAAAAAAATGTGTCTCTTCAATTCCCAAATGTTTACTGAGTGTTGTTAAAAGGAAAGGCCATGTAACACAGTGGTAAAAATGCCCCTGTGACAACTTTTTTGCAATGTGTTGCTGCCATTAAATTCTAAGTTAATGATTATTTGCACACAAAAAAAACGACCAACATTAGATATCTTGTCTTTGCAGTCTATTTAGTTGAATATAAGTTGAAAAGGATTTGCAAATTATTGTATTCTATTTTTACTTACCATTTACACAACGTGCCAACTTCACTGGTTTTGGGTTTTGTAGATGAATAATGTTGACAAAATAAAACGACACAATATGTTACTGCAGTGTTTTTCAACCACTGTGCCGCGGCACACTATTGTCTGGTGTGCCGTGGGAAATTATACAACTTCACGTAATTGGTCCCAAAAATATTATTTGCAAATCAATAATTATAATCTGCAAATAAAATGCCGTTGTCTAGTGCAGTGTTTTTCAACCACTGTGCCACGCCGTGAGATACAGTCTGGTGTGCCGTGGGAGATGATCTAATTTGACATATTTGGGTTAAAACATTTTTTTGCAAACCAGTAATTATAGTCTGTAAATGATGTGTTGTTGTTGAGTGTCTAGAGTGTAATACTCTTCCATATCAGTAGGTGGCAGCCGGTAGCTAATTGCTTTGTAAATGCAGGTAAAAAGGTGTCTTATGCTTAAACCAAAAATAAACAAAAGGTGAGTGTCCCCTAAGAAAAGGCATTGAAGCTTAGGGAAGGCTATGCAGAACGAAACTAAAACTGAACTGGCTACAAAGTGAACAAAAACAGAATGCTGGACGACAGCAAAGACTTACTGTGGAGCAAAGACAATGTACATCCGAACATGACATGACAATCAACAATGTCCCCACAAAGAAGGATAAAAACAACTGAAATATTCTTGATTGCTATAACAAAGTAGATGCGGGAAATATAAGATATGAAACTGCTACAGGAAAATACCAACAGAAGAGAAAAAGCCACCAAAATAGGAGCGCAAGACAAGAACTAAAACACTACAAACAGGAAAACAGCAAAAAACGCAAAATAAGTCATAGCATGATGTGACAGGCGGTGACAGTACACCTACTTTGAGACAAGAGCTATAGTGATGCATGCTTGGTTATGCTTTAAAGTCATATCCAACAATTGCGACAATGACTTTTAACTGTCAACTGAGTTTATAATTTCTTCCGGTGGTGTGCCTCCGGATTTTTTCAACGCAAAAAATGTGCCTTGGCTCAAAAAAGGTTGAAAAACACTGTGTTACTGCATACGTCCAGAATGTGTTGAAAGTGGAATGGTTTGAAAAATGGACAATTAATTTTGATTGGGGATAATTGTCCCTAAAAACTGGGAATCCTAGGAAATCCAGGAATTTGTGTTATAATTGTTGAAAAGGAGCACATATTTCCTGAACTGGCTGAATATTATAAAGTTGGTACGGTTTGAATTGGATAAAAATGTGGGAGTTGTGGAACTTTGAAAAATGGGAATTAGGAATGGAAAATGGGAATTGCTTGGAAATTTCGGGAAAAGCAGGGATTTTTTTGAAAATGCTAAAATATTTGGGTTTAAATTGTTGGTGTTGGAATGTTTCAAATCGGTCGAGAAATATTGAAGTAGTAAATTTTTTTTTATTGATAAACAGTATTACGGAATTCCAGGAATTTCGGGAAAACCGGGAATTTTTCCAGTTAAAAAAAAAACACTTACATTTTTGTCCTGATTAAGAGGAATGTTTTGCCGGTTGAAAAATGTGGGAGGAGTTGTCGAAAAAGGATGATAAAAGGGTTGAAAGGGGAACATTATCACAATTTCAGAAGGGTTAAAACCATTAAAAATCTGTTCCCAGTGGCTTATTTTATTTTTCGAAGTTTTTTTCAAAATTTTACCCATCACGCAATATCCCTAAAAAAGCTTCAAAGTGCCTGATTTTAACCACCCGTCCATTTTCCTGTGACGTCACATAGTGATGCCAATACAAACAAACATGGCGGAAAGAACAGCAAGCTATAGCGACATTAGCTCGGATTCAGACTCGGATTTCAGCGGCTTAAGCGATTCAACAGATTACGAATGTATTGAAACGGATGGTTGTAGTGTGGAGGCAGGTAACGAAAACGAAATTGAAGAAGAAACTGAAGCTATTGAGCCATGTCGGTTTGAACCGTATGCAAGCGAAACCGACGAAAACGACACGACAGCCAGCGACACGGGAGAAAGCGAGGACGAATTCGGCGATCGCCTTCTAACCAACGATTGGTATGTGTTTGTTTGGCATTAAAGGAAACTAACAACTATGAACTAGGTTTACAGCATTTGAAATACATTTGGCAACAACATGCACTTTGAGAGTGCAGACAGCCCAATTTTCATCAATTAATATATTCTGTAGACATACCCTCATCCGCTCTCTTTTCCTGAAAGCTGATCTGTCCAGTTTTGGAGTTGATGTCAGCAGGCCAGGGAAGCTAGGGTCGATATTCTTCTATGCCATCTCTGTCGTAGCGTAGCTTTCGTCGGTAAAGTGTGCGGAACAAACGTCCAATTTCCTGCCACTTTCGCATCTTTGGGCCACTGGTGCAACTTGAATACGTCCCTGTTCGTGTTGTTACACCCTCCGACAACACACCGACGAGGCATGATGTCTCCAAGGTACGGAAAACAGTCGAAAAAAACGGAAAATAACAGAGCTGATTTGACTCGGTGTTTGTAATGTGTTTGAGAAAATGGCGGATTGCTTCCCGATGTGACGTCATCGCTCAGAGAGCGAATAATAGAAAGGCGTTTAATTCGCCAAAATTCACCCATTTAGAGTTCGGAAATCGGTTAAAAAAATATATGGTCTTTTTTTCTGCAACATCAAGCTATATATTGACGCTTACATAGGTCTGGTGATAGTGTTCCCCTTTAAAAAAAAAGGGAATTCCTGGAACTTTTTTTAACTTGGTGCCAAGATGAGTGGAATGT
>NC_084548.2:61585000-61665000 GCF_033978685.3 Nerophis lumbriciformis
TCAAACTAGCACAGGAGAGAGATTGAACCCTTCTGATTAAAAGTTGACCAAAGAGTTTTAATTACTGCTCCGGTTTGGATTTTATGTGCCGTCAAAGTCGGTCCTGTCCATCGCTGCTTGCAGCTTTAATTTTACTTGTTTTGGAAAGTCTTGACAAGCCAAATTTTCTTGTTCTATTGGCAGATAATTTTGCTTAGTTCAAATAAAATACCTCTAATTTATTTATTTTTCCTTGTTTTTGAACACTGACTTTTTGCAGTGTATATACTGTATATATATATGTTTTTTTTAATCGATTGATAATCGTTACAAATAAGAATCACGAGTCAATAAATGGATGTTTTTGACACCACTAGGAATCGGTACTTGGTCGTACTGACTGAATTCAGCAAGTGCCTATAAAAGTAGCTGCAACTCGCAGTCGTCTTTTATTTGTTGACCTGACTTCTTGTCTCCGCCGCCTTGCTCCCAGGTGACGGCCTACGGCGGCGAGCTGCGCTACACGGTGCGTTTTGAGCAGTTTCAGCGCTCGCTGGTGATTGACGGCCAGCCAGACGTGGTCCTCCAGGGCAACGGCATCTCCTTGGAGCACTACGCCCAGACCAAGGCCCTCCCGCGCGCCTCGCAAACCATCACCGTGACATTCAGAGAGGTTTGTGTCGCTCACCGGCCACTCCTGTTGCCGGGGCGCACGCTAAAGTGGCTTTTGTCTCCCGGTAGTCGGAATGGCGTCGCACCGACGGGCAATCGTGCACGAGGGAACACCTCCTGATGGCTCTGGCCGACGTCAGCGCCTTGCTCATTCGGGCCTCGTATGCGGACAACATGGCGGAGAGCAGGTAGGAAAGGAGGTCGCATTCAAGTATTCACATTTGTTTGTGTCCTCAAAATTCCACACACAATACCCCATGATGACAATGTAAAGAAGTGTTTTTTTGAACTTTGCAAATTGATGGAAAATAAAAAATGACATGTTGATGCACCTTTGGCAGCAATTCCAGCCTCAAGTCTTTTTGAATACGATGCCACAAACCTGGCACACCTACTGTATCTTTGGGCAGTTTCTCTCATTCCTCTTCGCAGCACCTCTCAAGCTCAAAGTGACCAAGGCCATGGTCACTCTTGTCAGAGCTACAGCATTTCTCTGTGGCGAGAGGAGAACATTCCAGAAGGACAATCCACCAATCAGGCCTGACGGAAGCCATTTCTTAGTCAAACGTTTGCCAAAATGCACCTGAAAGACTCTCAAACTAAATTCTCTGGTCTGATACGACAAAGATTGAAGTCTTTGGCGTGAATGCCAGGCGTCATGTTTGGTGGAAACCAGGCACCGCTCATCAGCAGGCCAATACCATCCCGACAGTGACGCATGGTGGTGGCAGCATCATGCTGTGGGGGTGTTTTTCCTCGGCAGGAACTGGGAGACTGGTCAGGATAGAGGGAACGATGAATGCAGCGATGTACAGAGACATTCTGGATGAAAAGCAACACTTCTCATCCAACCTTATGGAGCTTGAAAGCGCCCAAAGATGGGTGTGCCAAGCTTGTGGCATCGTATTCAAAAATACTTCGGCCTGGAATTGATGGCAAAGTATTGAGCAATTTTTTGGAATACTTATGTTCATGTGATTTTTATTTTTTTTTATTGTTAATACATTTGCAAAAAAATGTATGAAAAAAAAAATGTACATGTCATTATGGGGTATTTTGTGTAGAATTTTGAGGAAAAATGTATTACATTTTGAAACTAAAACAAGGGAAAGGCCGCAATTCCTGAATAGGCTGAAAGGTTTGAAGTTGGAACGGTTTGAATCACGTGAAAAATGTGGAAGGTAGAACGCACCAAAATCTGAAGAAGAAGAAGAAGAAGAAGAAGTTGAATAATAATAATAATAATAATAATAATAATAAATAGATGAATTTTGGTGTAGAAAACCATAGTGTAACGAGCATCAGAGCTAGCCTTAAACAGTATCAAGTTGATATAATTTCTAATTTAATTTTTTGAATACTTATGTTCATGTGATTTCTTTTTTTTAAATGTTTAGTACATTTGCAAAAAATAAATGAAAAAAAAAAAACTTTTTACATGTCATTATGGGGTATTTTGTGTTGAATTTTCAGGATTTTTTTTTTAATTACATTTCGAAACTAGAACATTTGTCAAGGGAAAGGCCGCAATTCCTGAATAGGCTGAACGGTTTGAAGTTGGAACGGTTTGAATCGGGTGAAAAATGTGGAAGGTAGAACTCACCAAAATCTGAAGAAGATGAATAATAATAAGTTGAATAATAATAATAATAAATAGATGAATTTTGGTGTAGAAAACCATATGGGGGAATGCTTTTGAGCATTCACACAACTACAACATTTTGATGGGCCTGCAATCTGTGTTCTGGACCTCTGGCCGGGGGTCGTCGAAAGCCGCCAGACTTATTAGATGGTGTCTGAATCTGTGAGTTTTAAGTGTAACGAGCGTCAGAGCTAGCCTAAAACAGTAGCAAGTTTACATTAAAATGCTAACACTTAGCGTGTGTGCTAACGATAGCATGATAACTGTCAGCATGTTTCATATACCAAGTTATGCGACTCAAAGGTGTATACAAACCCCGTTTCTATATGAGTTGGGAAATTGTGTTAGATGTAAATATAAACGGAATACAATGATTTGCAAATCATTTTCAACCCATATTCAGTTGAATATGCTACAAAGACAACATATTTGATGTTCAAATTGATAAACATTTTTTTTTTTTGCAAATAATCATTTACTTTAGAATTTGATGCCAGCAACACGTGACAAGTTGGGAAAGGTGGCAATAAATACTGATAAAGTTGAGGAATGCTCATCAAACACTTATTTGGAACGTCCCTCAGGTGAACAGGCTAATTGGGAACAGGTGGGTGCCATGATTGGATATAAAAGTAGATTCCATGAAATGCTCAGTCATTCACAAACAAGGATGGGGCGAGGGTCACCACTTTGTCAACAAATGCGTGAGCAAATTGTTGAACAGTTTAAGAAAAACCTTTCTCAACCAGCTATTGCAAGGAATTTAGGGATTTCACCATCTACGGTCCGTAATATCATCAAAGGGTTCAGAGAATCTGGAGAAATCACTGCACGTAAGCAGCTAAGTCCGTGACCTTCCATCCCTCAGGCTGTACTGCATCAACAAGCGACACCAGTGTGTAAAGGATATCACCACATGGGCTCAGGAACACTTCAGAAACCCACTGTCAGTAACTACAGTTGGTCGCTACATCTGTAAGTGCAAGTTAAAACTCTCCTATGCAAGGCGAAAACCATTTATCAACAACACCCAGAAACGCTGTCTGCTTCGCTGGGCCTGAGCTCATCTAAGATGGACTGATACAAAGTGGAAAAGTGTTCTGTGGTCTGACGAGTCCACATTTCAAATTGTTTTTGGAAACTGTGAACGTCGTGTCCTCCGGACCAAAGAGGAAAAGAACCATCCGGATTGTTATAGACGCAAAGTTGAAAGGCCAGCATCTGTGATGGTATGGGGGTGTATTAGTGCCCAAGACATGGGTAACTTACACATCTGTGAAGGCGCCATTAGTGCTGAAAGGTACATACAGGTTTTGGAGCAACATATGTTGCCATCCAAGCAACGTTACCATGGACGCCCCTGCTTATTTCTGCAAGACAATACCAAGCCATGTGTTACATCAACGTGGCGTCATAGTAAAAGAGTGCGGGTACTACACTGGCCTGCCTGTAGTCCAGACCTGTCTCCCATTGAAAATGTGTGGCGCATTATGAAGCCTAAAATACCACAACGGAGACCCCCGGACTGTTGAACAACTTAAGCTGTACATCAAGCAAGAATGGGAAAGAATTCCACTTGAGAAGTTTAAAAAATGTGTCTCCTCAGTTCCCAAACGTTTACTGAGTGTTGTTAAAAGGAAAGGCCATGTAACACAGTGGTGAACATGCCCTTTCCCAACTACTTTGGCACGTGTTGCAGCCATGACATTCTAAGTTAATTGTTATTTGCATAAAAAAAATAAAGTTTATGAGTTTGAACATCAAATATCTTGTCTTTGTAGTGCATTCAATTGAATATGGGTTGAAAAGGATTTGCAAATCATTGTGTTCCGTTTATATTTACATCCAACACAATTTCCCAACTCATATGGAAACGTGGTTTGTTGAAGAAAAAGTGTGAAAATAGATTAAAAAGTTAGCGAGCCTAAGTTAGCTTTCTATCGTTTGCACGCTAACAGTTGACAACTGTTAGCGTGCTGGGCTGAACGGTAGCAAAAGTAGCTCAAAAAGTTAGCACGCTAAGATTAGCATGCTAATAGTTAGCTTCGTAACGTGACAACATGTGGAAAAAGTGAAGCGTCGACTAACACGGGTCATTTCAAGATGGCGGCACTAACAGCAAACTACCTTGTGCAGTATATCCGATATCAAGATGGACGTCGCTGTTCCGGACTCAACTGGGAGTGAACACGCCCTGGAGGTGGAAGAGTGTGCATGTCCTCAGGGATATCGAGGCCCCTCCTGCCAGGTAACCAGTGAGGGCAGAGTACTTATAGACAATTTGTTCCAAGGAGAAGAAAAAGGATTCTAGTCTGCCAGCTTTCTCCTGTCTTGTTGTTTTTCCTCACCTGAGGTGTTATTCCCAGGACTGTGAAGAAGGTTACACCCGAACAACCTCCGGCCTTTACCTGGGCACTTGTGAGAGGTGTGAGTGCAATGGCCACGCCAGCAGCTGTGACCCTGAGAGCGGCAGGTGTCTGGTAGGTCTCCTCAGACGTTTCATCCCTTTGTTCTTTCCCACCCTTCACCTTGCTTCATCTCGCCGCCGGAATGCGACAATTGTTACTCCTCAACGCTTTTTTTCCCTTCTCCGTGTCCGCCAGCAATGTCTCCACAACACTGGCGGCGCCAGGTGTGAGCGGTGCCAGACTGGTTACTATGGAAACCCGACAACAGGCGGCGCTCAGGCGTGCCAGCCGTGCCCGTGTCCGGGGACCGCGTCCAGCAACCAGTGAGTTGAAGTCTAAAGTTTGGGTATGAGTGGAAGGGTCTGGAAGGAGACATTGAACGAGACATTGAAACGACGTTGAGAACTTGTTGAATTAGGTCCTGAGGTTGAGCAACTCAAACACAACGTTGAAACAACATGCTTTTTGACGACGTTTAATCAATGTTGGGTTCTGACGTTCATTTGACATTTAATTTTAAGTCATTTCCCAACCAATATTCTACAACACAAATACAACATTGAAACAACATTATTTTTGACAATGTTTATTCAACATCAGGTTCTGACAAGATTTGACCATTGAAATTTAGTCATTTCCCAACCAATATTCTACAACACAAACACAACGTTGAAACAACATGCTTTTTGACAACGTTTAATCAATGTTGGGTTCTGACGTTGATTTGACATTGAATTATAGGTCATTTCCTAACTAATATTCTACAACACAAATACAACATTGAAACAACATTTTTTTGACAATGTTTATTCAACATCAGGTTCTGACGTTGATTTAACCTGACAAGATTTGACCATTGAAATTTAGTCATTTCCCAACCAATATTCTACAACACAAATACAACGTTGAAACATGCTTTTTGACAGTGTTTAATCAATTTTGGGTTCTGATGTTGATTTGACCATTGAATTTTGGTCATTTTACAACCAATATTTTAGAACACTAATACAACATTGAAACATTATTTTTGACAATGTTTATTCAACATCAGGTTCTGATGTTGATTTGACCATTGAAATTTTGTCATTTCCCAACCAATATTCTACAACACAAATGCAACGTTGAAACAACATGCTTTTTGACGACGTTTAGTCAATGTTGGGTTCTGACGTTGATTTGACATTGAATTGTAGGTCATTTCCCAACCAATATTCTACAACACAAATACAACGTTGAAACAACATGCTTTTTGGCGACGTTTAATCAATGTTGGGTTCTGACGTTGATTTGACATTGAATTTTAGGTCACTTCCCAACCAATATTCTAAAACACAAATACAACATTGAAACAACATTATTTTTGACAATGTTTATTCAACATCAGGTTCTGACAATGATTTGACCATTGAGATTTAGTCATGTCCCAAACAATATTCTACAACACAAATGCAACGTTGAAACAACATGCTTTTTGACGACGTTTAATCAATGTTGGGTTCTGACGTTGATTTGATATTTAATTTTAAGTCATTTCCCAACCAATAGTCTACAACACAAATACAACATTGAATCAACATTATTTTTGACAATGTTTATTCAACATCAGGTTCTGACGTGGATTTGACCATTGAAATGTAGTAATTTCCCAACCAATATTCTACAACACAAATGCAACGTTGAAACAACATGCTTTTTGGCGACGTTTAATTAATGTGGTGTTCTGACGTTGATTTGACATTGAATTTTAGGTCATTTCCCAACCAATATTCTACAACACAAATACAACATTGAAACAACATTGTTTTTGACAACGTTTATTCAACATCAGGTCCTGACGTTGATTTGACCATTGAAATTGAGTCGTTTCCCAACCAATATTCTACAACACAAATACAACGTTGAAACAACATGCTTTTTGGCGACGTTTAATCAATGTTGGGTTCTGATGTTGATTTGACATTGAATTTTAGGTCATTTCCCAACCAATATTCTACAACACAAGTACAACATTGAAACAACATTATTTTTGGCAACATTTATTCAATATTGGGTTCTGACGTTGATTTGACCATTGAAATTTTGTCATTTCCCAACCAATATTCTACAACACAAATGCAACGTTGAAACAACATGCTTTTTGGCGACGTTTAATCAATGTTGGGTTCTGACGTTGATTTGACCATTGAAATTTGGTAATTTCCCAACCAATATTCTACAACACAAATACAACGTTTAAACAACATGCTTTTTGGCGACGTTTAATCAATGTTGGGTTCTGATGTTGATTTGACATTGAATTGTAGGTCATTTCCCAACCAATATTCTACAACACAAATACAACATTGAAACAACATTATTTTTGACAACGTTTATTCGACATCAGGTTCTGACGTTGATTTGACCGTTGAAATTTAGTCATTTCCCAACCAATATTCTACAACACAAATACAACGTTGAAACAACATGCTTTTTGGCGACGTTTAATCAATGTTGGTTTCTGACGTTGATTTGACATTGAATTTTAGGTCATTTTCCAACCAATATTCTACAACACAAATACAACATTGAAACAACATTATTTTTGACAACATTTATTCAACATCAGGTTCTGACAATGATTTGACCATTGAAATTTAGTCATTTCCCAACCAATATTCTAAAACACAAATGCAAAGTTGAAACAACATGCCTTTTTACAACGTTTAATCAATGTTGGGTTCTGACGTTGATTTGACATTGAATTTTAGGTCATTTCCCAACCAATATTCTACAACACAACTACAACATTGAAACAACATGCTTTTTGATGAAGTTTAATTAATGTGGGGTTTCGGACGTTGATTTGACATTGAGTTTTGGGCCATTTCCCAACCAATATTCTACAACACAAATACAACGTTGAAACAACATGCTTTTTGACAATGTTTATTCAATAGGGGTGTAACGGTACACAAAAATTTCGGTTCGGTACATACCTCGGTTTAGAGGTCACGGTTCGGTTCATTTTTGGTACAGTAAGAAAACAACAAAATATACATTTTGGGTTATTTATTTACGAAATTTGTAAACAATGGCTTTATCCTTTTAACATTGGGAACACTATAATAATTCTGCCCACGTTAATCAACATTAAACTGCCTCAAGTTGTTGCTCAAATTAAATAAAATGACAAAACTTTTTTTCTACATATAAAAAGTGCAATATTAAACAATTTCAAGTCAATCCATCATACTAAATTTATTACAGCATTTGGAAAGCCTGTAGTTGATTTTTATTATGTAAATGTTATCTTTTTATCAACATGTGATAGCAGGGACCCTGCCATTCAAAACTAGGCTGCTACATTACTAATGATTAATGTAACTATAGCTGAACAAAGAGTACAATAGCAATAGGAGAGACCATTCATCCCTGAACAGAAATATGAAGTTAATGTAGGCTTAATGATGCAGTTACATTATTACAGTATATCAACTGTCAGGGACAGAAACTCTTCATTTAACATAATGTCCTTTTTTGCTGCTTCAACACAGCTCAATCAACACAGAAAAAGGTCAAGTGAAATAACAGACAGACAGGGCTTTGCTGTCCGTAACACACACACACACACACACCGCAAAATGAGCTAACGTTACGCTAAAAGCGAATTAGCCTTCACCTCAAGCCAGGACTGCGAGCGAGTTGAGCTGCAGTTTATATTTCTAGAAGGTCAACGGGCTCATAGTGATGTTACTAGTAGTTGACTGGGAGGTGTTTATTATAATTTGGGGAGAATCCGCTGCCTGATGCTTACCTGCTAAACGCTAGGCACTGACTACATGCGCTCTGAATACGCACTGCTGATTGGCTGTTACCGCTCTGTATGTAACCAATCAGATGGTTGTGTGGGTGGGACAATGCTGGGTGCTGTGTACTGACAGAAACAGGCAGAAGGAAGCGGAACAGCTTGTTAAGACTTTAGCTTAGCTTAATATGTTCGTGTAGAAACTCGTTCGGTACACCTACGACCCGAACCGAAACCCCCGTACCAAAACGGTTCAATACAAATACACGTACCGTTACACCCCTATTATTCAATGTCAGGTTGTGCTGTTGATTTGACTATTTACATTTGGTCATTTCCCAACCAATATTCTACAACACAAATACAACATTGAAACAACATTCTCCTTGACGACTTTTAATCAATGTTGGGTTCTGATGTTGATTTGACTTTGAATTTGGGTCATTTACCAACCAATATTCTACAACACAAATACAAGGTTGAAACAATGTGCTTTTTGACTACGTTTAATCAATGTCAGGTTGTGACCTTGATTTGACATTGAAATGTAGTCCCAACCAACAATGTGGATCCAACGTTGGACATCAGGGTTGTCTCACTTTGCAAATACAAATATTTTGCAACGTTGTTTCACAGTCAGTTCTAAATGACGTATAATCAACGTTGTATCAATGTCTTGTGCCTGCTGGGAGGTGAGATTGGTCATATCTCTCGGAAAGAACCTTATTGACTTTGAATGATACCTCAACAACAGTGCTTCATCTACTAGGAGGATGTTCACACTGCAGGTCAACTCCGATTATTTTTCACCCATCTGCGACATGTATCTACTTTTTTCATGTCGATGCAAACGATACAATTCCGATTTTCTTGCAGTCTTCAACCTTTTTTTTTTTTGATTACCTTTCGAGGTTTTCGGAAGAAACTTTTATCCTTTCCGCGATTTTAAAGATTCGTATGGCCTAAAAACGACACAATCATAGGGCATGTTTTCTTTGCGAAAAGCTAAATGTGTTACCTGTGTACTGGGGAAGAAGACGGCACAGACAGCAGGGACGTCGTTTAGCTCTATATTTATTTATATATATACAGTATATATATAAATAAGAAATTAAGTGTGTAAACTCTTCCAAAATGTGTGTGGTGTGTGACTATGTGTAGAGATTAGCTGTAGTGTGTTACCGGTAGTGTTGAGCGAGGTGCGGAATTCCCAGAGGGGGCAAGGCATACTCGGAGGTCTGTGGGCAGGTGTGAGGTCAAGGGCAGAGGCGAGGCGTCAAAGTCCGTGTTCAGGCGGGATGTCGAGATCCAAGCGACAACCAGGGAACCAGAGGGAATACGGGGAGACGAGACACACAGCTTGTGACGCAGAAACGGAGAAAGGCTGATGGAAGACGACAAGGGAACGCGAGACAAATGAACACAGAGGGGGAGAAAACACAGAGAGAGTGTGTGCATAGAGCTTGATGAGTCGGCTTACTGTATTGGAACAGATCGGTACGTTCTGGCTCGGAACGCCAGTTTGCACTGGCTTAAGAAGACACGGAAGCTCATCAGCGACAGGTGTGTAGATTGCTGATTGAGCTGATTGAATGCAGCCGCCTGCTGTAGCTGGAGTGGCGTGCGTCGGGGCCATGACTAAATGGCGCCAAGTACCCATTGAGAACCGATCTACCTTGACGCAGAGCCGGAGATAACGTCCGTAAAATCCAAGCATTACGTCAGCAAAAATAAATTAGATGGTCGCTAGATGAAATATTGGAGGAAAAAGCAGAAAACAGTGGAAAAGAAGATTTTTTAGAGCTCACGTCAGTGTTCCACAACTCCTGGCTCCGAAAGCTCGCCCAAACGCTCGCCAAAGCAAGTACCCACAAACTGCGAGAGCCAAAATGTTTTCCCAGAATTGCAGCAGGATTCAGACCTACTAGAATTAGAGCCGTGTTTACTTCCATAAAAAGATTCATTTACCATGAATTGATTTACGTGGACCCCGACTTAAACAATTTGAAAAACTTATTCGGGTGTTACCATTTAGTGGTCAATTGTACGGAATATGTACTGTACTGTGCAATCTACTAATAAAAGTTTCAATCAATCAATCAATCTAAAACATCATCACACCCTGCAGTGTCAACATCTTCACTTGTGATAAAAGGTTATTTAAAGAAAGCGTTCTTACTCACAAACTGCTTGAACAGATTCTCCCCGACCTGTCGTCTGGAATCCGATGGTCAGCCAACCTGTGACAGCTGTCCTTCTGGATACACCGGCAGACGCTGCGAGAGGTACGCCATGCTCTTCCTTACGCTCCTTTTCCCTCTACATCTTCTGCTCAGGGCCATTTGGGATGTGGAGTTACTGGTGGGCCGGCAGGCTATGGTAATAGAGGCTGGCACTAGCATCCATCGTAGGGCTGGGCGATTCATCCAAAAATAATCCAAAACAACATTTAGAGCAGGGATGTCCAAACTACGGTCTGCAGGCTAAGTCAATTTGACGCCATGAGGTAAACGAAGCGTTGTGCTTTCAAATTAATCACAAATACCAGGTGGTGTCTGACTGCTATTTGCTTGCCATTTCGTGGAAAATGTGAGAAAATTAGATCAATGACCCTTGAATACATTTTGGACTATCATCACAGCATATACTTATATGACGCATCCAAACAACCTTCCCTAGTCATGGTGCAAAAAAAAAATAAAAATGCTACTAACATAAAGGTCAACATACATGGTCACACATAACACACTGAACTTTGCGGATGTTATTAAAAACGTCCAAACACCATAAAAAAAAAATGACTTATTTCAATCCGTTAGAGTGCATTATGTTAACACTTATACATTGTTTGCCGCATTTTAGCTGCCTAATATTTCTGATTGATTACAAAACTTTAAGAAGGTCGTCACGGAAGTAAACAAGGCAGTAGTCAAACTTTCACATAGTCTTGAAATCCAATTATATGAATTATATATATACATATATATATATATATATATATATACACGTTAGGTCAGGAAAAACACAGAGGCTATTTCATCCCTACAAGCCTGTTTTGCAGGTTTCCCTGTTCTTCAGGAAATCCTAAAAATCCCCTGAACAGCAGGGAAACATTTCGGACACATTTTGGCTACAATAAGGATGAGGTCGACCAAAAAGTAGAGTACCGTATTTTCCGGACTATAGGACGCACCGCATTATAAGGCGCACTGCCGATGAATGGTCTGTTTTTGATCTTTTTTCATATATTAGGTGCACCGGATTATAAGGCGCATTACAGAAGTCATATTATTATTTTTTCTTTCTAAATGCAAAACACTTCCTTGTGGTGTACATAACATGTAATGGTGGTTCATTGGTAAAAATTTTGCATAGATTTAGTTTTACAGATCATCTTCAAGCCGCTTTCTGACAGTCGCTTCCGGGTGCGCCGTTTTGTGGGCGGTCTAATTTACGTGGCTCACCTTCGGCAGCGTTTTCTCCCCGTCATCTTTGTTGTAGCGGTGTAGCGTGCAAGGACGGGAGTGGAAGAAGTGTTAAAAAATGGAGCTAACTGTTTTAATGACATTCAGACTTTACTTCAATCAATAACGGAGCAGCATCTCCTCATCCGGAAACAACAACACCCGTGAAAAACCGTCCGACCGGAACTCTATTAATTAAAGTTTCCCGAGTGAATAATGTAAACTCACTACACCGGTATGTTTTAGCGCTTTCATGACGAGTTTACTGACAGATATAAGTAAGAACTTTACACTACTTTCAATTAGAAATAGCAACGTGTGAAGATAGAGAAAAAGAAGAAGCTTATCAACTACGGCTTTGACACAGACTACAAAAGCGGACACGGGCAATTTTTAAGGATTTATACAGATCCCAAATACAGATCAGCAGGTACCAGAAGGTAAGAAAAGTTGCTTTTGCATAATATTGTCAAACAAATAATATAATATGTCTTACCTTATACACACACCATAATAATACTTGTATGTTGAATAACAGCAAACGGCACAGCCTATACTTATCTCTTATGTTTGACTGCCATCTACTGGTAGCACTTATCATTACACCATGTACCAAATTAAATTGCTTTGAGGTGGGTAAGCTCAACCAAACTTGTTCCTTACATCAGGCGCAGCGGGTTATAAGGCGCACTGTCGAGGTTTGAGTAAAAAAAAAGGATTTTAAGTGTGCCTTATGGTCCGGAAAATACGGTAATATTTCTTATCATCCATCAACCGAAATCAAGGTGGAAGGTTCAATAACCTTGATTTTGCCTTTTGTTATAATCGCCCAGCCCTAAACCATTGGTTGTTTTCTTAGAAAGGGACGTACGCATGTTGGTGGTTCCCTTTAGTAGTGCGGGTTTCTACGCAGAGAGTCGAACGTCGGGCGTGGAGGAATGGAGGACTCATTCTCCAATGAGCTTGAAACTCTGCTTGTCGATATCTTGAATATAAACTCACTTCAATCTCATTAGTCCTGGGGTAGACGCATCTTTATAAAGGATCACTTATCCTTTTTGCGGCTGACCTTGATGGTATTACATGTTGAACAATAGTTTGTGCAAGTAGGCTAGTGCTTTATGTCTTCTGTTTGGTTTGTGGACTTTGTTTTGTACGTCTCGGCAAAGGTTGCTGCTTTCTGCTTCAGCTTTGTGCTATGCTGGTCGCATACATTCAAAGGCTTTGTTGGCTCTCGTGATCTCTGTCTGGGTCTCGAACATAAATGTAGCTGAGGCATTTATGAGGACAGCTGTCTGGCTGAAAAAACAAATCTTTGTGGCTTTGGCGGCAAAGATGACAGGGAGACTTTGGTGGAAACTGTCGAACGATTTGATATTCAAACATTTGTAAACCGGCAACAATGCTCATTGTCCTGTTTTGACATTAAGAGAGGAGATGCCATCTGCAGACAGTTGTGGGGACCCTTTCCAAGAGAAGATGCTACATGGCTATCTACCTTTGGGATGTGGAGCTGAACCTGTATTGAATTACAGCTTGGAGAAAGTAATAACACCCTCTGGAAGCGGAGATAGTGATGACTACCAATGGCCTGACTCCACTGCGCAAACAACTGTCCTCCCTGGCAGGAAAATACTTTCTACTCCTGCTCACCGCCGCACCACCGTTTCTGCTCCAAAAATTGTGGTCGTTGTTTCAGTCGCTCCCAATAGGTCCTCCATTAGACTCCCACCACGCTTCATGCCTGACCAGGATATTAGGCACTCAAGCTTTCAGCACCTGCTCCGGAGTCATCTGAACACGTTCAACCAGCGTCTCAGTATGCTAGAAAGCAACACCCTCGATATGAAGGAGAGCATTATTAGAATGGAGGACCAACAGAGTCTTCTCAGCTCTCAGTTGAAGGAACTTATTGCTTTCGAGTCCACAGCGGAAAAGAACAAGAAGGTCGGTGAGCTAGAAAATGGCTACACAGACATGGAGGAACGTTTGACCAGACTGGAGGGAAGGCTGGAGATCCTGATCGATGGCTTTACAGCCCTGGCTCAGGAGATGAACAAGTTGAAGCGTACAAGACACACTACCCGTTCGTCGAAGGAAAGGTTGGGCCTGCCTTCGCTTAGCACAGTGCTTGTACCGCCAATGTACTCCACACCACGGCCTGCGGGCAGAAGAACACCCACAAGGAGACCACTCGTCCGTCAGGCCACTGTCCCAAAAAGCATACCCACTCCAAATCTCCGCCGTAGTAAACCACCCAGCTCACCCCGGAAAGATATAAATGTCAAAGTGGCGTCCTCTGCTGAACCGCAGAAACACAACACAAAGCTTGGCACGTCTCCGTCCAAAAGCCACGTCTCTCACTCGACACGAAAGGTAAAGGGAAATGTTAACCGTGAAGCTCGATCGCAATTTACGAGTAAGCCCACTGCTACAGCGAAGCCCGAGAAGACTAGACCTCATATTTCTCAATCAAACCCCACACGATCAAAGCAAGTTCCAGACGAGGCAGCCATTACTAAATTTCAACTGGAGCCACCGTCTCACACACAAAGCCCTGCAAGAACCCCAACTAACCGCACGCGTGAAAAGGCATTTCGAGCTGATGAACCACTCAAAAACAATGGCCAAAGGAGAGGCAAGGTTGCAGTTCCAACGGAAAATCCTGCTGAGGTGAGCCCAAAGATCGGACCTAACGCAACAAGAACAACATCGACTTCCCCTTCAGCCAAAGTCACTGTTGCAAAGAAACGGAAGACATCGACAAAAGCAACGTTAACTCCTGTCCGAGCCAAGGCGACTCCTGCAAAAAAGCTCAACACAACAACAAAAGGTAGACTCGGTCCGCCTAGAACCACGAAGAAGCCGAACACCCCAACAAAATCCACTGTGAAGCACGCTCGAACAAAAGCAACCAAGACCGCAAAGAAGTGGTCTGCAAAAAAGCACTCCTCCAGAGCAAAAGCTAAAGCTAAACCTGTGACGAAAGCGGGAAAGAAAACTCGGCAGAAAGACAAGACAAATACTAGATCGGAACTTTTGGAGCTACTGAAGCTGTTGAAAGGAGAGCACACGTCCGCAAAGCAGAAGAAACATAACGACGGTTCTCTCCATGTTGTTCTGGGAAGGCTGGCCATCCCTATACGCATTCTCCCCGACGAGTAGTGCGTGTGATTGACTTCCTCTCTTTTGTATCGATATTTATGTTGCATATTATCATACGTATGGAACTCGATGAAGGGCTTGATGACATGACACTGTTTTGTTTTACGAGTTTACATCCGATTCATAAATATTCCCAAGTTGTTTTGTCTGTTGCACAGAAATCCTGCTATGAAGAAACAGCTTAGCGTTAGTACCTGTTTTGTTATTTTTTTTTTTTTTTTGATAACTTTACTACCTCAAGCTTTGCACCTGTTTCCCATTTCTTGGTTAGTTAATTTTTAAAAGGTCATGCTTGTCAGTGACTTTATTTGTTAGTTTCATGCCGGCATGTAGCCTACTGTGTTTATATATTGAGGGTGATTTTAGATCTTGAAATAAAGGTACAACGACTCGATGTATGCTTTCCTGTGTCACATTAAAACCAAACATCAAGAACGATCAAATTCAATCAATGAAATTGCTAGACGAAGTAGAGACATCTGGTCTCCGGATGATAACCTAATTATTGCCGTGCGTTTAAACACAGCACATGGAGTTAATTCACGTTTGAAAGCTGACTTCTGTCAGAGGTACTACTGAACATGTGGTCTGGATTCAGACTTGTTCCGATAGGTTTGTATGGACGCCTTAATGTGTTTGACACCATTCCAAATCTGTCTGTTGCTCGTCAAAGAATGACTAGTTTGGGGTTCACCAAAAATGACACAATGAATACTTTCCAGTCAGTTTTGATGTAGAACTGGACTCTTGACTGGACTACTGCACTGGCATGGAGCAACATATCCTGACATGCTGCAGTTGTCAGATTGGTGTCATTAATCCGGTCACACAACTGGTCAATACTTGGGGTACTTGGGTGTCTCAGAATTTAAAATAGTTTCCCAACATGGAAGGGCGTTGTTGACCGTCGGAGCTGCCGTAGAACAGGTGAGGTAAGGCAACCTGCGTAGTTCGTACTTGGACCGGCTATTCCTCTGGTAGTAGTGCTTTGCTGCTGGCAGAATGTTGTCGAACTCTCTCTCTGTCTTAGCTTAGCATCTTGTTCTGCAATCTCAGATTTTACTTGCCCAGTATTCCTCTTCGTTTCGCTTCCTTTGAGTGTTGTGCGTCTTCTTTGCTGTGCTGCTGCTGTACTCTAGATGAAATATCTCACAATCATGAATAACCCCCTCACATCTCCATCAACCATTTTTATCACCGTATCTTTTTAAGCTACAACAGTCAGTGTACAACTTGTATAGCAGTATAGTTTCACTATCCCCTGGAAATAACTCAACACAGCAATTGTTGTCTGTATAAATGGCAAGTAAAAAAATAAAAATAAATAAATATATATATATATAATATATAATATATATATATATATATATATATATATATATATATATATATATATATATATATATATATATATATACACACATATATATATATATATATATATATATACTGTGTATATATATATATGTGTGTATGTATGTATGTATGTATGTATGTATGTATGTGTGTGTGTATGTATATATGTATGTTTATTTGTATGTATATATGTATGTATGTATGTTTATTTGTATGTGTATATGTATGTATGTATGTTTATTTGTATGTATATATGTATGTAATATGTATGTATATATGTATGTTTATTTGTATGTATATATGCATGTAATATGTATGTATATATGTATGTATACATGTATATGTACAAATGTATGTACTGTATATATATTTTGAGTTGGCGACTTGTCCAGGGTGTACACCGCCTTCCGCCTGTATGCAGCTGAGATCCAGCACCCCCCGCACCCCAAAAGGGACAAGCGGTAGAAAATGGATGGATATATTTTATGTATATATACAGTATATGTATATGTATAAATATGTATATATGTATAAATATGTATTTGTGTATATGTATAAATATATATACAGTATATACATGTATGTATATATGTATGTATGTACATATTTATATATGTATGTACAAACCCCGTTTCCATATGAGTTAGGAATTTGTGTTAGATGTAAATATAAATGGAATACAATGATTTGCAAATCCTTTTCATCCCATGTTCAATTGAATGCACTACAAAGACAACATATTTGATGTTCAAACTCATAAACTTTTCGGAGTATAGGTCGCACCGGAGTATAAGTCGCACCTGCCGAAAATGCATAATAAAGAAGAAAAAAAAACATATATAAGTCGCACTGGAGCCCGGCCAAAGTATGAAAAAAACTGCGACTTATAGTCCGAAAAATATGGTAATTAACTTAGAATTTCATGGCTGCAACACGTGCCAAAGTAGTTGGGAAAGGGCATGTTCACCACTGTGTTACATGGCCTTTCCTTTTAACAACACTCAATAAACGATTGGGAACTGAGGAAACTAATTGTTGAAGCTTTGAAAGTTGAATTCTTTCCCATTCTTGTTTTATGTAGAGCTTCAGTCGTTCAACAGTCCGGGGTCTCCGCTGTCGTATTTTACGCTTCATAATGCGCCACACATTTTCGATGGGAGACAGGTCTGGACTGCAGGCGAGCCAGGAAAGTACCCGCACTATTTTTTTACGAAGCCATGCTGTTGTAACACGTGCTAAATGGGGCTTGGCATTGTCTTGCTGAAATAAGCAGGGGCGTCCATGAAAAAGACGGCGCTTAGATGGCAGCATATATTGTTCCAAAACCTGTATGTACCTTTCAGCATTAATGGTGCCTTCACAGATGTGTAAGTTACCCATGCCTTGGGCACTAATGCACACCCATACCATCACACATGCTGGCTTTTGAACTTTGCATCGATAACAGTCTGAATGGTTTGTTTCCCCTTTGGTCCGGATGACACGATGTCTAATATTTCCAAAAACAATTTGAAATGTGGACACGTCAGACCACAGAACACTTTTCCACTTTTTATTAGTCCATCTTAGATGATCTCGGGCCCAGAGAAGCCGGCGGCGTTTCTGGGTGTTGTTGATAAATGGCTTTCGCTTTGCATAGTAGAGCTTTAACTTGCACTTACAGATATAGCGACAAACTGTATTTAGTGACAGTGGTTTTCTGAAGTGTTCCTGAGCCCATGTGGTGATATCCTTTAGAGATTGATGTCGGTTTTTGATACAGTGCCGTCTGAGGGATCGAAGGTCACGGTCATTCAATGTTGGTTTCCGGCCATGCCGCTTACGTGGAGTGATTTCTCCAGATTCTCTGAACCTTTTGATGATATTATGGACCGTAGATGAAAAATTTCTTGCAATTGCACTTTGAGAAACGTTGTTCTTAAACTGTTTGACTATTTGCTCACGCAGTTGTGGACAAAGGGGTGTACCTCGCCCCATCCTTTCTTGTGAAAGACTGAGCATTTTTTGGGAAGCTGTTTTTATACCCAATCATGGCACCCACCTGTTCCCAATTAGCCTGCACACCTGTGGGATGTTCCAAATAAGTGTTTGGTGAGCATTCTTCAACTTTATCAGTATTTATTGCCACCTTTCCCAACTTGTTTGTCACGTGTTGCTGGCATCAAATTCTAAAGTTAATGATTATTTGCAAAAAAAAAAAATGTTTATCAGTTTGAACATCAAATATGTTGTCTTTGTAGCATATTTAACTGAATATGGGTTGAAAATGATTTGCAAATCATTGTATTCCGTTTATATTTACATCTAACACAATTCCCCAACTCATATGGAAACGGGGTTTGAATATATATATATATATATATATATATATATATATATATATATATATATATATATATATATATATATATAAACATCGATATTTAAAGAAGCTCCTCCTCCCTGCAAGCATGCTCTCCAGTCTGCCGAGACACATGATACTTCCCGTCGCAAATGAGGATTTGGCGCTTCCGGGTTCTGCCTTGCTCATAAACAAATGAGAATGGAAGGGTGGTGAATACATCGTAAATCCGCTTCACAACACACCTGCTTTGCCAGAGAGTAACACGCAGCCAGCATTCCAACTTTCAAATAAAAGCGGTCACTAAAGGTGAATTTTTCGCTATATGAGCAGAGATCCGCCTCCACAAGCCCAGAGGGTGTGTGTGCAAAGTGTGCAGAATGTTATGTTTGTGTTTTGATTCCGCAACACATGAACTCATTATTTGTAACTCTGCAGGATACAAGTACCTGCTTGTATCTCCACTAGCCCTATCGTCTATATTTCAGGTGTCGCTATCGCTGAGACTTCTGGGTAATGTAGTCAAATTACAAGTAAATGCAACAAACGTCCAGAAGCAACTCAACTTTTTTCACTTCTATAAGTGCTAAGAACTTGACACCGCTCAGAGACACTCTTCTGTCCTCCTGGTCAAAGAAGTGAACTGGTGGTGTTTAAAGTGGGGCCTGGGGGCCATTTGTGGTATGCAGCGTTTTTATAGGCACACATATACGGAGCCCCTAAAGGGACATTGATGTTTTGCGAGGTCTCGCAAAAGTTTTTTTTTTCCTATGTCAGTGAACCGGAAGTGAAACATACACAGCGATGGAGGAGCGGGAGCATGTGGGACCATAATACGATTTGATGTCTTTATATGTTAGGCCAATACTAAAATAGAAATCAATAAACTTCTCCCACGGATGATGGGTAGGCTCCTCCATCGCTGTGTCTGTTTTACTTCCGGTTCACTGATATAGGAAAAAAACTTTTGTGAGAGCTCGCAAAACATTTTTTTCCCTCCATGTCCCTTTAGGGCAGGGGTCCCCAAACTACGGCCCGCGGGCCGGATCCGGTTCCCCAGCATCCAAAATCCGTCTCACAGGAAGTCCCAAGTTAAAAAAAAAAGTTTTTTTTTTGTTTTTTTGTTTTTTATTTATTTTATTTTTTTAATCTTTCCTTTCTAATCTATTTTCTACCGCTTGTTACTCTTGGTGTCTCCTAGCCGCTCAGGCAAATCATATAAAAATGAATTTTCCCATCGATAACGTGACAATGTTAAATGTTGATGAACATCAATATTAATTGATGTTAAATGACAAAACGGATTATAAAGACAATGTATATATATATATATATATATATATATATATATATATATATATATATATATATATATATATATATATATATATATACATACAGCCTGGCCCCCGGCCAAATTTTTTAACCTAATGCGGCCCCCGAGTCAAAAAGTTTGGGGACCCCTGCTTTAGGGGCTCCGTACACATGGCACATTATAGGATTTTTTTATTTTTTTTTAATAAAGCAAAAAGGCATAATTTATTCAAACAACGCTGAAATAGCACATTGTCGGAATGAAATTTGAAAAAAAAATTAAATAAAGCCAAAAGGCATAATTTACTTAGACAAAGCTGAAATAGTACATTGTAGGAATTAAATTAAAAAAATAAAAAATAAAGCAAAAAGGCATATTTTATTCAGACAAAGCTGAAATAGCACATTGTATGAATTAAATAAAACAAAAATTAAATAAAGCAAAAAGGCATAATTTATTCAGACAAAGCTGAAATAGTACATTGTAGGGATTACATTAAAATAAGGCAAAAAGGCATATTTTATTCAGACAAAGCTGAAATAGCACATTGTACGAATTAAATACTAAAAACAACAACATAAAACATTTTAAAAAGCTAACAAAAAGGCATAATTTATTCAAACAACGCTGAAATAGCATATTGTAGGAATGAAATTAAAAAAAAAATTAAATAACGCAAAAAGGCATAATTTATTCAGACAAAGCTGAAATAGTACATTGTATGAATTGAATACTAAAAACAACAACATAAACCTTTTTAAAAAGCAAACAAAAAGGCATAATTTATTCAAACAACGCTGAAATAGCATATTGTAGGAATGAAATTTAAAAAAAAAATTAAATAAAGCAAAAAGGCATAATTTATTCAGACAAAGCTGAAATAGTACATTGTAGGAATTAAATTAAAAAAATAAAAATAAAGCAAAAAGGCATATTTTATTCAGACAAAGCTGAAATAGTACATTGTATGAATGAAATAAAACAAAAATTAAATAAAGCAAAAAGGCATAATTTATTCAGACAAAGCTGAAATAGTACATTGTAGGAATTACATTAAAATAAGGCAAAAAGGCATATTTTTTTCAGACAAAGCTGAAATAGCACATTGTATGAATTTAATTTAAAAAAATAAAGCAAAAAGGCAAATTTGTAGGCATTGTAGGAATGAAATAAAACCATGTAAAAATAAAGCAAAAAGGCATTGTCTATTCAGACAAAGCTGAAATTGCACATTGTAGGAATCAAAATAAAAAATAAAACAATAATAAATGTAAAAAATGTAAAAAAATAAATTACAAAAGCATAATTTATTCAGACAAAGCTGAAATAGCACATTGTCGGAATTAAATAAAAACAACATAACATGTAAAACATCAAGCAAAAAGGCATAATTTAACAGACAAAGCTAAAATTGAACATTGTATGAATAAAAAAAATCCAAAAAACATTACATTTTAAAAATAAAGCAAAAGCATATTTTTTTTCAGACAAAGCTGAAATAGCACATTGTAGGAATGAAATAAAAAAAAATTAAAAATAAAGCAACAAGGCATAATTTATTCAGACAAAGCTGAACAAGCACATTGAATGAATGAAAAAAAAAAAAAATTAAATAAAGCAAAAAGGCATAATTTATTCAGACAAAGCTGAAATAGTACATTGTAGGAATTAAATTAAAACAAATTAAAATAAAGCAAAAAGGCATATTTTATTCAGACAAAGCTGAAATAGTGCATTGTATGAATTTAATAAAAAAAATAAAGCAAAAAGGCATATTTTATTCAGACAAAGCTGAAATAGCACATCATATGAATTTAATTTAAAAAATAAAGTAAAAAGGCACATTTTTATTAGACAAAGCTAAAATAGCACATTGTAGGCATTGTAGGAATGAAATAAAACCATGTAAAAATAAAGCAAAAAGGCATTATCTATTCAGACAAAGCTGAAATTGCACTTTGTTGGAATTAAAATAAAAAATAAAACAATAATAAATGTAAAAAATCAATTAAAAATGCATAATTTATTCAGACAAAGCTGAAATAGCACATTGTCGGAATTAAATAAGAACAACATAACATGTAAAACATCAAGCAAAAAGGCATAATTTAACAGACAAAGCTAAAATTGCACGTTGTATGAATAAAAAAAATCCAAAAAACATTACAAAATTTTAAAAATAAAGCAAAAGCATATATTTTTTTTTAGACAAAGCTGAAATAGCAGATTGTAAGAATGAAATTAAAAAATTAAAAAATAAAGCAACAAGGCATAATTTATTCAGACAAAGCTAAATAGCACATTGAATGAATTAAATTAAAAAATAATTAAAGCAAAAAGGCATAATTTATTCAGACAAAGCTAAAATAGTACATTGTAGGAATTAAATTAAATTTTTTTTAAATAAAGCAAAAAGGCATATTTTATTCAGAAAAAGCTGAAATAGTGCATTGTATGAATTTAATTTAAAAAAAATAAAGCAAAAAGGCTAATTTGTATCAGACAAAGCTAAAATAGCACATTTTAGGCATTGTAGGAATGCAATAAAACCATGTAAAAATAAAGCAAAAAGGCATTATCTATTCAGACAAAGCTGAAATTGCACATTGTAGGAATCAAAATCAAAATAAAACAATAATAAATGTAAAAACTAAATTACAAAAGAATAATTTATTCAGACAAAGCTGAAATAGCACATTGTAGAAATTCAATAAAAACAACATAACATGTAAAACATCAAGCAAAAAGGCATCATTTAACAAACAAAGCTAAAATTGCACATTGTATGAATAAAAAAAATAAAACATTACAAAATTAAAAAAATAAAGCAAAAGCATAATTTTTTCAGACAAAACTGAAATAGCACATTGTGGAACTTAAATAAAAAACAACATAACATGTAAAGAATAAAGCAAAAAGCCATAATTTAGTCAGACAAAGCTGAAATAGCACATTGTAGGAATCAAAATGAAATTTGTTTTTTAAATTAAGCAAAAAGGCGTAATTTATTCAGACAAGGCTGAAATATTGATACAAATAATAAATAAAGACACAAAGATTTGTTTTTAAATGTATTTCTTTAGCCTTGTCATGACAAACACCCTGATGACATCAGCAAACTCCACCCCTATGTGTTCTTTTATAGTTTTTTCTTACCAATAAATCATAAACAAAAATGTTGGTTTCAGAGGGGAAAAAAATTGGATTTTATATTTGGCCCAAATCAACAAGATGACAAGTGCTTTGAAAGTGAAGGCGATGCTGATGATGGAGATGTCTCCAGCGTCGCCCGAGCACTTGATCCATCGGAGCACATTAAGGCAGTGCCAGGATAACAAAGGTCACTTTGAAAAATCTGAATATTTCCACTTTGAACCCACTGACTGAGGTGTACTTTAATAACTGGACAATATTGTGTGTTGACTTACAAACCCCAAATCAAGTGAAGTTGACACGTTGTGTAAAAGGTAAATAAAAACAGAATACAATGATTTGCAAATCCTTTTCAACTCATATTCAATTGAATAGACTGCAAATACAAGATATTTAATGTTCGAACTGGAAAACTGTTGGGCACATTTGGAATTTGAAGCCTGCAACATGTTTCAAAAAAAGCTGGCACAAGTGGCAAAAAAGACTGAGAAAGTTAAGGAATGCTCATCAAACACTTATTTGGAACATCCCACAGGTGAACAGGCAAATTGGGAACAGGTGGGTGCCATGATTGGGTATAAAAGCAGCTTCCATGAAATGCTCAGTCATTCACAAACAAGGACGGGGCGAGGGTCACCACTTTGTGAACAAATGCGTGAGCAAATTTTTAAACAGTTTAAGAACAACATTTCTCAACGAGCTATTGCGAGGACTTTAGGGATTTCACCATCTAAGGTCTCTAATATCATCAAAAGGTTCAGAGAATCTGGAGAAATCACTGCACGTAAGCGATGATATTACGGACCTTGGATCCTCTCAGGCGGTACTGCATCAAAAAGCGACATCAGTGTGTAAAGGATATCACCACATGGGCACAGGAACACTTCAGAAAACCACTGTCAGTATCGACAGTCCGTCGCTACATCTGCAAGTGCAAGTTTAAAACTCTACTATGCAAAGCCAATGCCATTCATCAACAACACCCAGAAATGCCGCCGGCTTCGCTGGGTACGAAATAATCTAATATGGACTGATGCAAAGTGGAAAAGTGTTCTGTGGTCTGCCGAGTCCACATTTAAAATTGTTTTTGGAAACTGTGGACGTCGTGTCCTCCGGAACAAAGAGGAAAACAACCATCCGGACTGTTCTAGGCACAAAGTTCAAAAGCTAGCATCTGTGGTGGTATGGGGGTGTATTAGTGCCCAAGGCATGGGTAACTTACACATCTGTGCAGACACCATAAATGCTGAAAGGTACATACAGGTTTTGGAGCAACATATGTTGCCATCCAAGCAACCTTATCATGGATGCCCCTGCTTATTTGAGAGACAATGCCAAGCCACGTGTTACAACAGCGTGGCTTCATAGTAAAAGAGTGCGGGTACTAGACTGGCCTGCCTGTAGTCCAGACTTGTCTCCCATTGAAAATGTGTGGCACATTATGAAGCCTAAAATACCACAACGGAGACCAACAACTTAAGCTGTACATCAAGCAAGAATGGGAAATAATTCCACCTGAGAAGCTTCAAAAATTGGTTTCCTCAGTTCCCAAACGTTTACTGAGTGTTGTTAAAAGGAAAGGCCATGTAACACAGTGGTAAAAATGCCCCTGTGACAACTTTTTTTGCAATGTGTTGCTGCCATTAAATTCTAAGTTAATGATTATTTGCACAAACAAAAAAAAAAAGTTCAGTTGGAACATTAAATATCTCGTCTTTGCCGTCTATTCAATTGAATATAAGTTGAAAAGGATTTGCAAATCATTGCATTCTGTTTTTATTTACCATTTACACAACGTGCCAACTTCACTGGTTTTGTACTTTCAGAGGACAGTGAAGCGACGCTGCTCTGTTGTCATCCGAGCTTCCTCCCTGCAGCAGTGTCCCTCGAGGAGATGTCAAGTAATAAGACTAAAAGAATTGTGAGGGGTGTACTCGCTTCATCGGAGAGATATCGAACGCTTTTTTTCCGTTGCTGTGCTTTATGCGTTTCTGTGGCAAGCAATCAAAAAAAGCTTTTTGGGAAACGCTTACTTCAAAATGTGACTTATTGTCATACTTGCCAACCCTCCCGGATTTTCCGGGAGACTCCCGAAATTCAGCGCCTCTCCCGAAAACCTCCCGGGACAAAATTTCTCCCGAAAATCTCCCGAAATTCAGGCGGAGTTGGAGGCCACGCCCCCTCCATCTCCATGCGGACCTGAGTGACGTGTTGACAGCCTCTTCACACGTCCGCTTTCCCACAATATAAACAGCTAATGATCGAGGGCGAGTTCTTGGTTTCTTATGTGGGTTTATTGTCAGGCAGTTTCATTAACGTCCCCCCAGCGCGGTAACAACACACGACAACAGCAGTCAAGTTTTCGTCTACCGTAAAGCAGTTCGTCTGCCGTAAACATCAATGTTGTGACACTCTTAAACAGGACAATACTGCCATCTACTGTACATGCATATGTGACCCACCCATAATGTGTCACATTTTTGTGTTGATTTATTTATTTTATTTTGTGGTTTGAATTCGTTTTTGGAGCTGTCATTACACATTTATCAGTATTCACATTGGTCAGTAGGAGGCAGGGGCGTTTCTTCCCAATTGAATGCTATCACCTGCAGACCGGAAGTGTCTTGTCATTCTGATGAGCGCGACCAGTCTGTGAACAATTGAAACGTCCTGTGTGCTTTTTCCTCCTGTATAACAGGTTAGTTTTGGTGAATCAACTCACTGAATAATATCCATGTGATCTTTATAAGTTTAAGTACACATTCTGATGGTGGAGCCTCACTCTAAAGTGTTTGTGAGTTGTAGTTTGTGTTTGTGAATGAATCCAGTGCACAGCTGCAGTAATCAATACAAAAAGGCGACGTGAGTGCGCAATGTTTATATAGGAACTTCTGATCCTAATTCAGACTCCCAAATTAGAGCTCCCGTTTTCTTATTGATTTTATAATGTATATTTGTATAATGTGTGTGTTCTGAAATAGTGACAGAGAATAGAACAAGGATGGACAATTCAACCCTTAACTCAACAATGAGTAGATGAGTGTTATGTGTGTGTATATGTGTAAATAAATGAACACTGAAATTCAAGTATTTATTTTAATTATTTATATATATATATATATATATAGAATTCACTGAAAGTAAAGTATTTCTTATATATATATATATCTTAACCATGCCCCCAACCACGCCCCCCACCCCCTCACCCCCCACCTCCTGAAATCGGAGGTCTCAAGGTTGGCAAGTATGCTTATTGTCTTCCTGAGCCGAATAGCGTAAGAAGGCGCTTTTTCGGAAGTGACTGGCATCTGTTGGTGTTGTTTGGCTTCACTTTGTCCTCTTTTTTTTTTTTTTTTTTTTGTCCGACCCAGGTGTGCGCCAGGATACAACGGCAACCCGTTACATGGACAGAAGTGTACCGCTGGCAACGAAGTCAACGGTACATGACGTGCTTGGACACGGAAGGATATTCCTGCACAATACATCCTTATATTATGTGTGTATAAAAAGACAACTTCTACTGTTGCTAGGTAACTGCTACAACTGTGACCCGAGAGGAAGTGAAGGCTGCAATGGCGGAGCTTGTCGCTGCAAAGTAATCATGACATGTTTTATTTATTTTTTTGGTTCGGTAGGGATGCACGATATTGTTTTTCGGTCCGATACCAACAATTTATACCTACCGTGTTTTCCAGATTTAAAAATGTTAGAAAAACAATTCCATATATTAGCCGCAGATATACAGTCGTGGTCAAAAGTTGACATACACTTGTAAAGAACATAATGTCGAGGCTGTCTTGAGTTTCCAATAATTTCTAGAACTCTTATTTTTTTTTGTGATAGAGTGATTAGAGCACATACTCCACAAAAAACATTCATGAAGTTTGCTTCTTTTATGAATTTATTATGGGTCTACTGAACCTGCTGGGTCAAAAAGTATACATACAGCAATTAGAGATGTCCAATAATATCGGACTGCCGATATCATCGGCCGATAAATGCTTTAAAATGTGATATCGGAAATTGTCGGTATCGGTTTAAAAAAGTATGACTTTTTAAAGCGCCGCTGTACGGAGTGGAGAAGTAGAGCGCACCAATAAACCTTAAAGGCCTACTGAAATGCGATTTTCTTATTTAAACGGGGATAGCAGGTCCATTCTATGTGTCATACTTGATCATTTCGCGATATTGCCATATTTTTGCTGAAAAGGATTTAGTAGAGAACATCGACGATAAAGTTTGCAACTTTTGGTCGCTGATAAAAAAAAGCCTTGCCTGTACCGGAAGTAGCAGACGATATGCGCGTGACGTCACAGGCTGTGGAGCTCCTCACATCCGCACATTGTTTACAATCATGGCCACCAGCAGCGAGAGCGATTCGGACCGAGAAAGCGACGATTTCCCCATTAATTTGAGCGAGGATGAAAGATTTGTGGATGAGGAAAGTGAGAGTGAAGGACTAGAGGGCAGTGGGAGCGATTCAGATAGGGAAGATGCTGTGAGAGGCGGGTGGGACCTGATATTCAGCTGGGAATGGCTAAAACAGTAAATAAACACAAGACATATATATACTCTATTAGCCACAACACAACCAGGCTTATATTTAATATGCCACAAATTAATCCCGCATAACAAACACCTCCCCCCTCCCGTCCATATAACCCGCCAATACAACTCAAACACCTGCACAACACACTCAATCCCACAGCCCAAAGTACCGTTCACCTCCCCAAAGTTCATACGGCACATATATTTCCCCAAAGTCCCCAAAGTTACGTACGTGACATGCACATAGCGGCACGCACGCACGGGCAAGCGATCAAATGTTTGGAAGCCGCAGCTGCATGCGTACTCACGGTACCGCGTCTGCGCATCCAACTCAAAGTCCTCCTGGTAAGAGTCTCTGTTGTCCCAGTTCTCCACAGGCCAATGTTAAAGCTTGACTGTCATCTTTCGGGAATGTAAACAATGAAACACCGGCTGTGTTTGTGTTGCTGCAGTCGGCCGCAATACACCGCTTTCCACCTACAGCTTTCTTCTTTGCTGTCTCCATTGTTGATTGAACAAATTGCAAAAGATTCACCAACACAGATGTCCAGAATACTGTGGAATTATGCGATGAAAACAGACGACTTAATAGCTGGCCACCATGCTGTCCCAAAATGTCCTCTGCAATCCATGACGTCACGCGCAGGCGTCATCATACCGAGACGTTTTCAGCAGGATATTTCGCGCAAAATTTAATATCCCACTTTAGTAAGCTAACCCGTATTGGCATGTGTTGCAATGTTAAGATTTCATCATTGATATACAAACTATCAGACTGCGTGGTCGGTAGTAGTGGGTTTCAGTAGGCCTTTAAATGCACTGCCTTTGCGTGCCGGCTCAATCACATAATATCTACGGCTTTTCACACACTAGTGAATGCAATCATACTTGGTCAACAGCCATACAGGTCACGCTGAGGGTGGCCGTATAAACAACTTTAACACTGTTACAAATATGCGCCACACTGTGAACCCACACCAAACAAGAATGACAAACACATTTCGGGAGAACATCCGCACCGTAACACAACATAAACACAACAGAACAAATACCCAGAACCCCTTGCAGCACTAACTCTTCCGGGACGCAACAATATACACCCCCCGCTAACCCCTACCAACCCCCCCGCCCCCTCCCCAACCCCGCCCACCTCAACCTCCTCATGCTCTCTCAGGGAGAGCATGTCCCAAATTCCAAGCTGCTGTTTTGAGGCATGTTAAAAAAAATACTGCACTTTGTGACTTCAATAATAAATATGGCAGTGCAGTATAACTCGGTTGGGAGAGTGGCCGTGCCAGCAACTTGAGGGTTCCTGGTTCGATCCCCGCTTACGCCATCCTAGTCACTGCCGTTGTGTCCTTGAGCAAGACACTTTACCCACCTGCTCCTAGTGCCACCCACACTGGTTTAAATGTAACTTAGATTTTGGGTTTCACTATGTAAAAGCGCTTTGAGTCACTAGAGAAAAAGCGCGATATAAATATAATTCACTTCACTTCACATGTTGGCACTTTTTTCCATAACCTGAGTTGATTTATTTTGGAAAACCTTGTTACATTGTTTGATGCATCCAGCGGGGCATCACAACAAAATTAGGCATAATAATGTGTTAATTCCACGACTGTACATATTGGTATCGGTTGATATCGGAATCGGTAAATAAGAGTTGGACAATATCGGATATCGGCAAAAAAGCCATCATTGGACATCTCTAACATCAATGTTAATATTTGGTTACATGTCCCTTGGCAAGTTTCACTGCAATAAGGCGCCTTTGGTAGCCATCCACAAGCTTCTGGCAAGCTTCTGGTTGAATTTTAGACCACTCCTCTTGACAAAATTGGTGTAGTTCAGCTAAATGTGTTGATTTTCTGACATGGACTTGTTTCTTCAGCATTGTCCACACGTTTAAGTCAGGACTTTGGGAAGGCCATTCTAAAACCTTAATTGTAGCCTGATTTAGCCATTCCTTTACCACTTTTGACGTGTGTTTGGGGTCATTGTCCTGTTGGAACACCCAACTGCGCCCAGGACCCAACCTCCGGGCTGATGATTTTAGGTTGTTCTGAAGAATTTAGAGGTAATATTCATTTTTAATTGTCCCATTTACTCTCTGTAAAGCACCAGCTTGACGGTAGGAATGGTGTTCCTGGGATTAAATTTGGTTTTTGTGGCCAAACACCTCGATTTTTGTTTCATCTGACATCACATGGACAAAGATAAGACCGTCTGGAAAAAGTTCTGTGGTCACAGATAAGTCGCAGATACTGTATATACGTTGTGAAATGAGTTATTGACAGAAATATTTAGTAAATGTTTATTTACATACCTTAATTGTTTCCAAACGATGTCCGTAGCACGGCAGCAAAACGGCCGATCAGACAAAACAGAAGTCATCGTCGTGGTAACACTAGCTGCGCAAGCTAGCCCTCCAATCGGCTAAACATACTCGATAACTCCACGGTGACGTTTTTGGTGAATTTACTGAGGAATCTGTAAAACTAAAACAATACAAAAAGAATGTGGTTGTAAGTTAGCGTATTAGCTAATGCTAACAAGGCCAGCTTGATTGCATTACGATAACACTATGCATGAAAACACTCCGACGGACATCACACATGGGACAATTTAGTAAGTAAGAATTGTTTTAGTTATATTGTAAAACTTGTAAACGTTGCTTGGAGTGTTGAATGAAGAATCTATATGAGTAGAAACGCTATGGACGGCTAAAAGACAGAACGGCACTTATACTTCCGGTTGAAAGCACTAAATAGAAGGACACCGCAGCATCAAGAGTAGGCAAACAGACACTCGCAAACATGTTAGCATATTAGCCAATGCAAACGACGCGAGCTTGATTAAATTACAATAGCACGTACAAATATGCATGAAAACACTCCGACAGACATCACACATGGGATGCTTTAGTAAGTAATAATAGTTTTAGTTATATTGTAAAACTTGCAAACGTTGCCTGGAGTGATGGATGAAGAAAGTCACCCCTACTTCCGGTTCAAAATTTTAAACAGAAGGAATTCACATTCATCTGTGCCAACTCGTCCAAAAGATGGCGCCAAAGTACAAACTATTACACACCATTTTGGTGTCCTTGCATGTGTTTAATGTCAACTATTTACATTAGGGCCATCAGCAAAGACAAATCCATAAATTAGCCACACACTTGTATAAGCCGCAGCGTTCAAAGCGTAGGAAGCAAGTGGCGGTTATTAGTCTGGAATTCACGGTATTATTTTTTTTAATGTGTAGTTTGTGCACACCTTTTTTTTATGGCTGGCCCTGGCACGTATTCTTTAGCAACAGGCGTCTTTGTAGGCTTTTTAAAACCCCGTCATAGCGATGCTGCCGTTTCGGGTGGCTGATAAGGTTTGATGCGCTAGGCACGTTTTTTTTTGTACTCTCTTCGTGGAATGTTTGCCGAACATTTAGTGCAAATAGCACACGAAATGTCTTCCTCCCGAAAACGTGAAGAAGTCCATGACTGTTACCAATATGTCATGTCACGGTTAGCTGTGTGCCTAAGCTAGTAGGGGCAAAGAGTCAGAGTAGTCCATTTGAAGCGAAGACAAAATATGCCGTTTGTTTGAAACTCTGGGAACAATCTTTTTTTAAAGATATATTATAATGTCGTTTATTAATAGCACATGTTTGTATGTTGCCAATAAAGGAAACCGATTGCAAATCGACTGAGAAATAAGCAAACCATGATTTATTTTCAATAACAGTGCATTGTAATGCAATGCCTGAAATGGGTAATTGGCCCCCACTAAGATGGCTGCCATGTTGGCGCCTAGCGTACATTGGCTGATTATATATACGCATTTTTATGTTTACAATGAGCGCTTGTTTTGCTCACCCTAACCCACACCATTGGGATTCAAAAATTTAAAAAAATTAATAACAGCTATTTATTTAAAAAAATAATAATAATAATAGATTTTATTTGTAAAAAGCACTTTACATTGAGTACACAACCTCAAAGTGCTACAGTCTATTAAAAAAAATAAAAATATAATTAAAAACTAGAACAGCCTAGTAGCTAGAACTAGTATGCATATATCTAAAAAAAGGGGTTTTTTAAAAAGAAGGGTTTTTAAGCCTTTTTTAAAAGCATCCACAGTCTGTGGTGCCCTCAGGTGGTCAGGGAGACTGGGAGCGGCGGAGCAGAAAGCCCGGTCTCCCATTGTTCGTAGCTTTGTCCTCGGAGATTGAAGGAGGTTAGCCTGTCCGGAGCGGAGGTGTCGTGCGGAGGATTTGGGGGTGAGTAGTTCTTTAAGGTAGAGGGGGGCATTTCCATGGAGGCACTGGTTATGTTTATCGGTGTGACGTCCTCATATCGGCCTGATATTTGTCGTGCATCCCTTTTTTTTTTTTTATAGTTTTTTTGTTATTTCACAAGTGGCTTAAAATGCGTCACCTCGACGGAGATCACATCCGCACTATCTTTCAGATGAATGCTGAAAGTCCATCCTGCGCCACATGCAAGCCCGGAACCTTCCATCTGAGCCAGCAAAACAAAGATGGCTGCCTGTCCTGTTTCTGTATGGGCGTCACACAGCAGTGCTCCAGCTCCAACTACTACAGAGACCTGGTAAGGCTACTACCACACCTGCCAATGCAGACGGAGCCAAGTTGTGGACAAGGATTGTTATAGCGAGGGCGAGCCAACACATTCCGATGGTTCAAGTAGTCCGTTCTGGTTCTCAAATGGATCATAATTTCGCCTTGCAGAGCAGGACGCTTCTCCGAGATGTTATCCAGTGTGCGATTTAGTCTGGAAAACACAGAAGTCTTTCAGGGAATGAAATGGTCACGACATATTGTCATCGATGAGAACTTGTCTTTTAAACCACACATAAAATAGCTTGTTTAAACTTAAAATTAAATTGTTTATTTTAGAAACCAATCCTGTTTTTGCTTACAAGTTAGGAAATGCTGGATATGCCTTTACTGGATTCTGGAGACTTGCTCTTTATGACCCTTACGCCCTACGTTTTATCACTGCTTGTGGCAACCTTGCCTACCATTGCACTATGTATCCAAGAGAAAACTGTCCATCTTTGTATGGTAAGTATGGTTTTTATTTATAAATCGCTTCTTGGTCTTGCGCCCCCTTAGTTATGTTATTTTATGTGTAGAGACGCCAGTCGCTACAGTTTGCGGTCACAGGATATTATTTTTGTGTTGGCCAACATAAGTCTCGGTAAAAAAAAGCCTTCAGATTTTGCTGCTCAATGGTCATGGAATTAGTTACAAAAGGATCTGAGGGTACCTGAACGCATCCCTTTGGGGGAATTTCAGGCCATTTTAAAGGATCGAGAAGCTGTTTCTATTGGGCACTGTACTTGTTTTTAGATTGTTTTTTACCGAATCATTTTATTTATTTCAACTATTACGTGTTTTTATGTTTATTTTATAAGTATTTTGTGCTTTTTGTCATGTCTGTGTAATCATGTTTTGTTTTAGTCATGTTATGTTTTGTTTAGTTATTGGACTCTTTAGTTTCTGGCTTTTCACTCCCTTGTCTTGTTTCCATGGTTACCCATTAGTTTCACCTGTTCCACGTTTGCACTCATTGTGCACTCTTGTTTGTCACCATAGCAACCCATTAGTTTTCACCTGTCACGTCACGCACCTGTTTCACGTTTTGAGTCACGCACCTGTTTTCGTTATTCATGTCTGTAGTATTTAAGTTCATTGTTTTCAGTTTGTCTTTCTGGCGACATCCCACATTTATGCTCTTCACATTCCTGACACTTGTTTTCATGTCCATCTTTCATGCTGCTACTTTAGTCCAAGCCAAGTAAGTTTTTTTGTTTATTAATGCCACAGTTAGTTTTTTTGTTTCATTGTTCACAGTTTTTGCCCACATGCAAGTATTTATTTCATTTGTCAAGTTTGTACTTCCGCCTTGTGCGCACCTTTAGTTTGTTCTTTTTTTTGATAATATTAAATAAATATGTACTCACATTCCCGTCTCGCCCGAGCCAACTTTCCGTTGCATTCCGGAAAAGCAAACACCCAGGACCAAGTCATGACACTTTTAACTATAGTGTGCGACTGCTACTGTTTGTTGTTGTTTTATGCATTTATAAAACCTCTTTTTTCTACCCTCTAGGCCAGGTCAGTTTTGTTTATAAGAGATTTTATTCTCAATTTGTTTTGTTTACCTGTTTAAATAAAGGAAAATACATTATAAAAGGGTACCTTGAATGGCTGCTAACATCCCCTGAATTTGTCGATACACCAGGATGAAATTTACCGTATTTTCCGGACCATAGGGCGAACCGGATTATAAGGCACACTGCCGAAGAGCGGGTCTACTCAGGTCTAGTTTCATACAAAAGGCGTATTAAAGGGGTCATATTATTTATTTTTTTAAATTGAAAACACTTCCTTGTGGTCTACATAACATGTAATGGTGGTTCTTTGGTCAACATGTCTCTAATAACTAAAGTTCCTTGGGTGGATTATGTAAACTCACTACACCGGTATGTTTTAGCACTTTCATGGTGAGTTTACTGACAGATATAAGTAAGAACTTTACACTACTTTATATTATAAATGGCAACAGCGGAGGATGAATGTCACATAACTAGAAGATAGAGAAAAAGAAGAAGCTTATCGACTACGGTGTCGGCACGGACTAGAAAAAGCGGGCTCGAGCAAATTTTCAGGACTTATGCAGATCCCAAATACAGATCAGCAGCTACCAGAAGGTAAGAAAAGTTGCTTTTGCATAATATTGCGAAACAAAACGCCAGATAATATGTCTTACCTTATACACACACCATAATAATACTCATATGTTGAAGCACAGTACAATCCATTAAGCGGTGTTGCTTCATAGCTTACCAAAGTCGTGCTAAAACATTTTAATGGATTTTTGAGCGCCGTGTGTAATGTTCTATATTTTCAATGGACCATATACAATATTGGTGTTTACTTGTGTCATATTGCAGTCTACACATATCTCTTATGTGTGACTGCCATCATATTGCAGTCCACACTTATCTCTTATGTGTGACTGCCATCTACTGGTCAGACTTATCATTTCACCATGTACCAAATAAAATAGCTTTGAGGTCGGTAAGCACAACCAAAATTATTCCGTACCGGCATATAAGGGGCACTGTCGAGTTTTGAGAAAATGAAAGGATTTTAAATGCGCCTTACAGTCCTAAAAATACGGTACTCCAGTCAGCAGATGTCCTGTTGTCATGATTATAAAACGGTAGACGTCTACAATGTCCTGGACTACTTCTGCTAAAAGAGATGCAGCCATGAAATTGTTTCGGACAGGACCGTGGTTCCAACATCAAATTTTATTTTGCACGTAATTAAACTGTCACAGATGTGGAAAGATGAAACCGTCAATCAAGTGGCACCAACGCTCCTGTACTTTAATCCTTGTTGCAATGAGAGGACAAATCCAGTGCACCAGAATCCAAATAGCCTGTCCACCATGTCGGCAGAGGGTCAGGATTGAGGACAGAGAGGGTTGCCTCGCAAGGCAATAAGCGCTGTGGTTGAGTTGGTTTCCACCTAGGGAGCAGCAGCTTGACTCTGTTTACTCTAGTTATACAGCAGCAATTTTCTAAATCTTGTGTAAGACACTTTAGTTTTGTAAGGGAAAAAAAACCCTTCACATTCTGGAATTCTATAATTACAAAGCTGTGCTCTGCGTTTGTGTTGTTTTGATTGCTGTGCCTGTGTTTCTCATTGCTTTATCGTGTTTGTGAACCTATTCCTGCAGGTATCTACAGCGTTTTATCCAGGGAATTTCCAGGGATTTGCACTGGTGAACCGCCAACGCACCAACCGCATCTCCACCGGTTTCACAGTGGAGGTTTCCACTGACGGCACTCAGCTGTCCTACAGCAACTTTGACTACCTTGGACAAGAGCCCCACTACTGGCAGCTTCCAGAGGTCTTCCAGGGAGACAAGGTCAGTTCCTAAAGGACTTTGGAGCAGAGAACCCTGTGGTGCAACAGAAACCTGTAGACCTTTCTCTCACAAGTTTCGCTTTCCTTCCTTCAAACGTCAGCCGGTCATCTATCTGTCTCTGCGACACATTTGTGTGGAGTGCACTGAAACTGTTTGTTTTCAGTCACACGGTTTGATGACCCGAGCATTAACTGTCTCCACTGTTTCATCTGATCATCTATGCTTATAGAGAGATCCGTCCTTGACTCGTATCAAGCGAGCTGAGCAGGTATGAAGGTGTCAGGCGCAGGCTGAGTGTCTTTTGGTCTTTTGTTCTGCTGTTGTTACTGGAAGTCCTCTGACATGTTTTAGACTTCAGTAGTACCTCAACTTACGAGCTCAAGCGGTTCCATGACGGAGCTGGTAACTCATAAGACTCTCAAACAATCTCTAATCAGCGTTGTCAACTTGAGTGACTATCAGTCAATCAATCAATCAAAGTTTATTTATATAGTCCTATGTTCTCATTCGTTCAGGTCAACGTGTTCATAGGACATTCAATGGAACACAACTGGACTGTTTGTTTTGTCGTAGAAGATAATTCACCTCTCACCTAAGTAGGCTTCATCAGTTCATTCAAATAAACTTCGATTGGTCACATCTAGTCTTAGAGTTTGATTGGTAAGATCTAGTCTTGGACTTAGATTGGTCCGATCTAGTCTTATACTTCAATTGGTCAGCTCTTGTCTTAGACTTTGATTGGTAAGATCTAGTCTTGGACTTAGATTGGTCCGATCTAGTCTTGTACTTCAATTGGTCAGCTCTAGTCTTGGAATTTGACTGGTCAGATCTAGTCTGAGACTTTGATTGGTAAGATTTAGTCTTGGACTTCAATTGGTCAGATCTAGTCTTAGAAGTTGATTGGTCTGATCTAGTCTTAGACTCTGATTGGTCATATCTAGTCATAGACTTAGTTCGGTCAGATTTAGTCATAGACATAGTTTGGTCAGATCTAATCTTAGACTTTGATTGGTCAGATCCAGTCATAGACTTAGTTCAATCAGATCTAAGCTTGGACTTAGTTCAGTCAGATTTAGTCTTAGATATAGTTCGGTCAGATCTCGTCTTAGACTTAGATTGGTCAGATCTAGCCATAAACCTAGTTTGGTCAGATCCAGTCTTAGACTTTGATTGGTCAGATCTAGTTTTAGACTTTGTTTGGTCACATTTAGTCTTAGACTTTGATTGGTCAGATCTAGTCATAAACTTAGTTTGGTCATATCTAGTCATATACTTAAATTAGTCAGATCTAGTCTGGGACTTAGATTGGTCCGATCTAGTCTTGTACTTCAATTGGTCAGCTCTAGTCTTAGACTTTGATTGGTAAGATCTAGTCTTGGACTTAGATTGGTTCGATCTAGTCTTGTACTTCAATTGGTCAGCTCTAGTCTTAGACTTTGATTGGTAAGATCTAGTCTTGGAATTTGACTGGTCAGATCTAGTCTGAGACTTTCATTGGTAAGATTTAGTCTTGGACTTCAATTGGTCAGATCTAGTCTTAGAGGTTGATTGGTCTGATCTAGTCTTAGACTCTGATTGGTCATATCTAGTCATAGACTTAGTTCGGTCAGATTTAGTCATAGACATAGTTTGGCCAGATCTAATTTTAGACTTTGATTGGTCAGATCCAGTCATAGACTTAGTTCAATCAGATCTAAGCTTGGACTTAGTTCAGTCAGATTTAGTCTTAGATATAGTTCGGTCAGATCTCGTCTTAGACTTAGATTGGTCAGATCTAGTATTGTACTTCAATTGGTCAGCTCTAGTCTTAGACTTTGATTGGTAAGATCTAGTCTTGGACTTAGATTGGTCCGATCTAGTCTTGTACTTCAATTGGTCAGCTCTAGCCTTGGAATTTGACTGGTCAGATCTAGTCTGAGACTTTGATTGGTAAGATTTAGTCTTGGACTTCAATTGGTCAGATCTAGTCTTAGAGGTTGATTGGTCTGATCTAGTCTTAGACTCTGATTGGTCATATCTAGTCATAGACTTAGTTCGGTCAGATTTAGTCATAGACATAGTTTGGTCAGATCTAATCTTAGACTTTGATTGGTCAGATCTAGTCATAGACTTAGTTCAATCAGATCTAAGCTTGGACTTAGTTCAGTCAGATTTAGTCTTAGACATAGTTTGGTCAGATCTCGTCTTAGACTTAGATTGGTCAGATCTAGCCATAAACGTAGTTTGGTCAGATCTAGCCATAGACTTAGTTTGGTCAGATCTAGTCTTAGACTTTGATTGGTCAGATCTAGTTTTAGACTTTGATTGGTCACATCTAGTCTTAGACTTTGATTGGTCAGATCTAGTTTTAGACTTTGATTGGTCAGATCTAGTCATAAACTTAGTTTGGTCATATCTAGTCATATACTTAAATTAGTCAGATCTAGTCCAAGACTTATTGTAGATTGGTCAGATCGAGTCCAGCAGTTGGTGCCAAATCCCCAACTTTTTAAACTCCAACACTAGGAAGGTAAACCTGGGCAAGAATGGTTGCACCCTATTGTAGTGAAAAAACAACTGTTGACATGCTAAAGAGCAACCCTTCTGTCAATGCCAATGACAATCGTGAGAGCGAACTAGATGTGACCAATCTAACCCTTAAGACTAGATGTGACCAAACTAAGTCTAAGACTAGATCTGACCAATCTAAATCTAAGACTAGATGTGACCAATCTAAGTCGAAGATTTGATGTGACCAATCTAAGTATAAGATTAGATCTGACCAATCTGAGTCTAAGACTAGATCTGACCAATCTAAGTCTGCTTGGATCAGTTCCGATCGGCATCTTGCCATCTTACTAATGCGGCAAGTTACCGAAATGGAAGGCGAGAGCGTGAACAATGTCCGTGACTTTGGCTTTAGAAGAGCAGATACCTCCGAACAGACCAAGAGACCGTCTGGAAACGGCATTCTGTAGCAGCTTCAGGCGTGGGCAGAGAAGTGATCCTCAGATGCGACAATGACAATTGTCGCCATCTTTGGCGGGAAGGCTTTAGAAGCTGGACCACTGCTTAGGGTTGGAAAACAAACTAATGCCAGCAAGTAAGACCAGACGCTCTTGGGCAGATCTTACTGTGGCATTCGCTACGTCAACTAGCAGCAGGAAGGCTTGCAACTCAAATTTATCCTCGCAATTTACAGCATAACAAAAAGCAGAGAGACCACTCGTGTCTTAAGTTCTCGTAAGTTGAGGTACGGTACTGTTAGCTCGGTTTTGTTGGTTTAACCGCATGGTATTTGACAGTTTTACGTTGCCAACTCCCAACAGACTCTCATTTTGGAAACGCTTGCATCGTGCTTCACCTGATGCAAGCCATGTAGATAGTTCACGGGCCATGAAAGAGCTTCATAGCTCGTAGCTTTGCTTGAACCACACTGTCAAAACAATACCAAATACCACCCGTCCAGTCATTGGGAAAACCTTCAAAGCCAACACGTTATCCGCACCAATAGAGTGGCTGTGATCTGGCAGAGGAGCAGCTAAGGTAAGACCCTTCCATCCTGTAGGTGTAAATACTGAACACCCACAGACCCAAAGTGCTAGTCGGGTAATTGGTGTGACCTATCAAACTCCTGAGGATAACACAGTCACAGGTCTACTGGCTCAGCAGTCATCCAGTTACAGATGCTCTTATGTCATAAATACGCAAAGTAGCATGACTTGCTATCTTAGCAGTCATAGCCTGAACATTTTAAAAGAGAACTGCACTTTTTTTTTAGGTAATTCTGCCTATTGTTCACAATCATTATGAGAGACAAGAATAAAACGATTTTTTTGTTGCATTTTAACATGTAAAAATCGTTTCATTCTTGGTGGCTAGCAATGCAGCTAATGTTAGCAATCAGTTCTACCTCTAAATCACTTTAAAAATGCATTCAAAACCCGTCAACAATACTTAATTTACGTTCTGTTACCTGTTTAATAACCAAACTGTAGTAACATTGTTATTGTAAGAGTGAACACTGAGGAACTCTTTAACTCTTTCACCTCACTCTCTCGGCTTCCGTCTGCTCCAACGTCTCACTCTTCCTTCGTGCTCGCTTTTAGAAGCAGCAGTTCACCCTCAGTATATTCAGGTTCAAAAAGAAAAGGTTGTGAATCTTCACTTGTCCAAAAATAGTCATCTTCGTTGTTTGTTCGAAATTACTCGTGTTTGTTTCCACATTTGTTGCCAGAAGTCGGAAGTGCGTTGCTATGGAAACAGAAATAAATGCACCGAGGAATTAGTTACGGCAATGATTAAAATGACCAAAATAGGGTAAATATTGTACATATTACATATTGTTATGAAGGCGTTTGTTACTACATTATATATATACTTGCAGTGTGTATATTGTACATATTACATATTGTTATGAAGGTGTTTGTTACGACATTGTATATATACTTGCAGTGTGTATATTGTACATATCACATATTGTTATGAAGGTGTCTGTTTGTTCCAGCTGGCCGGGAATGTTTTTTCCGGTTTATATTGAAAATCCCTCCATTTATGCCAAAATAGCTTGGCTCCAAATTCCACATTTTGCAACTTCGAGTCACTTTCACCTCACTCCCTCGGCTTCCGTCTGCTCCAATGTCTCACCCATCCTTCGGGCTCGCTTTTAGAAGCAGCAGTTCACCCTCAGTATATTCAGGTTCAAAAAGATAAGGTTGTGAATCCTCACTTGTCCAAAATTAGTCATCTTCGTTGTTTGTTATCAAGTCTGCCATGATTAGAAATTACTCGTGTTTGTTTCCACATTTGTTGCCAGAAGTCGGAAGTGCGTTGCTATGGAAACAGAAATAAATGCACCGAGGAATTAGTTACGGCAATGATTAAAATGACCAAAATAGGGTAAATATTGTACATATTACATATTGTTATGAAGGCGTTTGTTACTACATTATATATATACTTGCAGTGTGTATATTGTACATATTACATATTGTTATGAAGGTGTTTGTTACGACATTGTATATATACTTGCAGTGTGTATATTGTACATATCACATATTGTTATGAAGGTGTCTGTTTGTTCCAGCTGGCCTGGAATTTTTTTTCCGGTTTATATTGAAAATCACTCCATTTATGCCAAAATAGCTTGGCTCCAAATTCCACATTTTGCAACTTCGAGTCACTTTCACCTCACTCCCTCGGCTTCCGTCTGCTCCAATGTCTCACCCATCCTTCGGGCTCGCTTTTAGAAGCAGCAGTTCACCCTCAGTATGTTCAGGTTCAAAAAGATAAGGTTGTGAATCCTCACTTGTCCAAAATTAGTCATCTTCGTTGTTTGTTATCAAGTCTGCCATGATTAGAAATTACTCGTGTTTGTTTCCACATTTGTTGCCATTTCATTGTATATATACTTGCAGTGTGTATATTGTACATATCACATATTGTTATGAAGGTGTCTGTTTGTTCCAGCTGGCCGGGAATGTTTTTTCCGGTTTATATTGAAAATCCCTCCATTTATGCCAAAATAGCTTGGCTCCAAATTCCACATTTTGCAACTTCGAGTCACTTTCACCTCACTTCCTCGGGTTCCATCTGCTCCAATGTCCCACCCATCTTTCGGGCTCACTTTTAGAAGCAGCAGTTCACCCTCAGTATGTTCAGGTTCAAAAAGATAAGGTTGTGAATCCTCACTTGTCCAAAAATAGTCATCTTCGTTGTTTGTTATCAAGTCTGCCATGGTTAGAAATGACTCGTGTTTGTTTCCACATTTGTTGCCAGAAGTCGGAAGTGCGTTGCTATGGAAACAGAAATAAATGCACCGAGGAATTAGTTACGGCAATGATTAAAATAGGGTAAATATTGTACATATTACATATTGTTATGAAGGTGTTTGTTACTACATTGTATATATACCTGCAGTGCGTATATTGTACATGTTACATTTTGTTGTTATGGTGTCTGTTACTACATTGTATATATACTTCAGTGTGTATAGTGTACATATTACATATTGTTGTAAAAGTGTCTGTTACTACATTATATATATACTTGCAGTGTGTATAGTGTATATTGTACATATCACATACTGTTATGAAGGTGTCTGTTTGGTCCAGCTGGCCGGGAATGTTTTTCCCGGTTTATATTGATAATCACTCCATTTATGCCAAAATAGCTTGGCTCCAAATTCCACATTTTGCAACTTCGAGTCACTTTCACCTCGGCTTCCGTCTGCTCCAACGTCTCACCCATCCTTCGGGCTCGCTTCTAGAAGCAGCAGTTCATTCTCAGTATATTCAGCCTTTAAGAAGCTTTGAAGGCCCCAATGGTGACTCTTATTAGCCGCATCTTTCAAGTGTTTTTTTTTAATCATCTTTAAAATCCTATAAAAAGAGACGTGTGTGCTCTTGTCTCTCAGAAAGTAAGGGGTGCCGGAAGTTGGGTAAGGGGCGTCGGAAGTTGGCAGACCCGTTAACGATCCTTTATGAGGTTTTTTTCCTTGGCCTCAGTCTGGACCCTCTCCCTGGAGTCCAGCCTTTGACTGAATATTTTTTTACTCTCGGGATTGTGCTGAAAATCAAATTTCCCCTCGACGATTAATAAAGTACTTCTGAAATCTGATGATTGTGAACGATAGGCACAATTCCCAAAAAGTGCAGTTCCCCTTTCCGATTATGGTAAACGGTCCGGTTCTGACGGGTGGCTGCATCCTTGGTTGCATGTGAATGTTATGGAACCCCACAAGATGTTGCCGGGTTTAATCTGTGTTGGAATGGCAGTGAGAAAAAAAACATGCATGATTGCTACTTGCAGTGACGTAGTGTCCGTGGTTGTAGAACCCTAAAGCCTCATACCTTGTGTCAGCCCCGGTACTCTGTGTCCATTCAGGGTGAGGATGTCAGACATCTGGACGATGAGGTCTGGGCACTTCTCTCCAACCTCTCCTTTCAAAGACCTCCCGTCTCTTCTTCCTCGTCTTCCCGTTTTCCCACCTCTTCCGCTCTACGGTCTTTGCGCAATCCGAGCCTACCTCCTCGTCCGTTGGGCGTTGCCTCGTCCGTTCGGCCAACCAGAGCCCAACCGCAGTACCCGCTTCATCTGCAGGTAAACCCTCAGTCGGAGACCGTGACCTTGTTGGGGTGTCAGTCTTCTTGTCTCACCTTCTTTTGGGGGGGGTGCTTCTGTTGTGACTCAATAGAGCAAGAATACTTTGAGCACGACGGACGCCCGGGGCTCTGGAGCCAGCAGCAAGGTACTTGGCAGCGCCGTAACCGACGAGCCAGCAGAACTCAAACACAGTTTTTCATGTTGAACGGATCCTTTGAACGGATCCTTTGAAGATAGTGTAGATTTGGTTTCAATGTCGTGTGTCATGACGTCTCTTTACGTGTTATTTCCCCAAGTTGTCAGAGTAGGACTGTCGGCGGCACAGTGAAGAACAGTTCTCCCGAGTAACGAGTTCAGTTCCATGTCCCTAATTGCTCCTCCCAAGACCTCCTCTCTTCTCGTTAGTCCTTCTCTGTGTCTGTACCTCAATCTCTTCTGCTTCCCTCCTCCCTTGCCTCCCAGTACTCTCTGGTCTACAAAGGTTTCAGCTTGCACCAGGACCATCTGCTCTACTGGCAGCTCCCCGCACACTTCACAGGGGACAAGGTACTGTGACTGAAAACCCTGGGACAGCACCCTCTGGGCTCCATCCCACACTCACAAGGTCCTTTCTGTCATTGAATTGTTTAAAAGGGACCCATTAAACTTATTTTGGACTCATTTTGACAAGTTTTGTAGATCCATGTAGATCCGCATCGCTTTCTTGTGTTTTTGGCATCCCGCGTAAAGGGTCTTTGTAATTAACTCCACCCTCCACTGTGATTGGTCACACTCGCTGTGGACTTTCGCTTGCCAGTCGGAAAAAGGCAACTCTGTCCACTTCTGCCTGGGAAAGCAAAACAAAGTGAACTTTTAACGATTAACTCGGGGTCATTGCTCAACGTTCTCACGCTGTAATCCTGTAGACAAGCGTGTAACCATTTAACTTCCTAAGCACAGCGGGGGAGGCGGCAGGCATGCAGTAGAGCGTTCATGTGGGCATGCCCGTATAAGTACGTCCGGCACGCAATATGACCCCCCTATGACCCGCCAAAACTGCTGACAGGGTTCACTTCTGAAGGCATGAAACTTATTATTTGATACTTTGGCACCATTTAACATGACATTGTAACAACAGTTGTAAGTCAAAAAAAGGAAAAGCATTGTAAGTCCCCTTAAATAATGGGTCCTAGTTCCCTTTTTTCCCCACAATTACCTCACTTATAAAAATCTATATTTTAATAATTTAATGATGGCTCCTAAATCACTCCCCCACCCCCCAAAAAAAATACCTAATTTAATATTTTAATAATTGAATGATGATTCTAATTGACTTTTTTCCCACAATTACCTTACTTAATATTTCAATATTTAATGGTGCAACCTAATTCACTGTTTTTCACAATTACCTAATTCATTTGATATTTTAGTAATTCAATTATGAGTCCTAATTCACTTACCTATTAATCTAATATTTAATGATTTAATAATGAATTCTTATTTACCTTTTTTCACAATGACCTCACTTATTAATTCATTATTTCAATAGTTTAATAAATGATCTTAATTCCCTTTTTTTCACAATTACCTCAATTTTTAATTTAATATTTTGATAATTTAATGATGATCCTCATTGAATTTTTCCCCACAATTATCTCATGTATTAATTTAATATTTCAATAATTTAATGATGAAACCTCATTCCCTTTTTTTTTTTTTTTTTTTTTACAATTATGTCACTAATTAGTTTGATATTTCAATAATTCAATTATGAGTCCTAATTCACTTACCTATTAATCTAATATTTAATAATTTATTAATGCATCCTTATTTACCTTTTTTATTCAATTACCTCACTTATTAATTTTAATATTTTAATAATTTAATGATGGGACCTAAATCCTTTATTTTTTATTTTTTTTTTACCTCACTTATTAATTTAATAATTTAGTGATGATCCTAATTGACTTTCCCCCCCACAATTAACTCATTTATTAATTTAATATTTCAATAATTTAATGATGGAACCTAATTCACTTTTCCCCCCCAAAATTACCTAATTTATTAATTTAATAATTTAATGATGATCCCAATTTCATTTCCCCCCCACAATTACCTCATTTATTAATTTAATATTTCAATAATTTAATGATGGAACCTAATTCCCTTTTTTTTTTTTTTTTTTACAGTAATTCAATTAGGAGTCCTAATTCACTTACCTATTCATCTAACATTTAATAATTTAATAATACATCCTTATTTAACTTGGTTTCCCACTATTACTTCACTTATTAATTCAGTATTTCAATAATTTAATGATGGAACTTAATTCACTTTTTTTTCACAATTACCTCACTAATTAATTTGATATTTCAGTAATTCAATTATGAGTCCTAATTCACTTACCTATTAATCTAATATTAAAAAATGCATCCTTATTTACCTTTTTTTCTCAATTACCTCACTGATTAATTTGATATTTCAATAATTTAATTATTGCTCCTAATTCACTTCTTTTTTTTTTTTACATTCACCTTACTTATTAATTTTAGATTTCAATGATTTAATGTTGGATCCTAATTCCCTTTTTCACAATTAAATGACTAATTATTTTGGTATTTAGGTAATTTAATTATGAGTCCTAATTCACTTACCTATTAATCTACTATTTAATAATTTAATAATCCCTCCTAAAGTACCTTACCTATTAAATTAATATTAAAGTTTGACATTTCACTTAACACAAGTCATGTTATCATTAACATTAAACAACCATCATCATTTGAATAATAGCTATTCTATTTAAAAAAAATAAATTAATCAGATAAATAATCGATTAAATTATTTTTTTTCTTTCAGTTCTTCGTTCTTCTTTCCAATTGTGTTGAAGTAAATTCTTTATTAGTTTTGTATTGTTTGTAGAGAGTTGGTCCCATGGGCTGAACAATACAGTTAAAAGAAAGGAAATACAACAAAGTGATGGATTTAAAACCAATTTATGACATAAATATATTGACAATCGCCCAACTGATAGTTCCTATTGTGCATTATCTGATACAACAAAGGATTGCAATTAGAAAGTGGATTTTTTATTGACATAAATATACTGACAATCGCTCAACTGATAGTTCTTATTGTGCAATATTTGATACAACAAAGGATTGCAATTGAAAAGTGGAGTTTTTATTGACATAAATATATTGACAATCACCCAACTGATAGTTCCTGTTGTGCAATATTTGATACAACAAAGGATTGCAATTGAAAAGTGTATATATATATATATATATATATATATATATATATATATATATATATATATATATATATATATATATATATATATGTATGTGTGGGAAAAAAATCACAAGACTATTTCATCTCTACAGGCCTGTTTCATGAGGGGGGGGGGTTCCCTCAATCATCAGGAGATTTTATATATATATATATTGACAGTTCCTATTGTGCAATAGTTGATACAACAAAGTAGAGATGTCCGATAATATCAGCCTGCCGATTTTATCGGCCGATAAATGCTTTAAAATGTAATATCGGAAATGATCGGTATCGGTTTTTTGATTATCGGTATCGGTTTTTTATTTTTTTATTTTTTATTTTTATTAAATCAACATAAAAAACACAAGATACACTTACAATTAGTACACCAACCCAAAAAACCTCCCTCCCCCATTTACACTCATTCACACTCATTCACACAAAAGGGTTGTTTCTTTCTGTTATTAATATTCTGGTTCCTACATTATATATCAATATATATCAATACAGTCTGCAAGGGATACAGTCCGTAAGCACACATGATTGTGCGTGCTGCTGGTCCACTAATAGTACTAACCTTTAACAGTTAATTTTACTCATTTTCATTAATTACTAGTTTCTATGTAACTGTTTTTATATTGTTTTACTTTCTTTTTTATTCAAGAAAATGTTTTTAATTTATTTATCTTATTTTATTTTATTAATTTAAAAAAAAAAAGGACCTTATGTTCACCAAACCCGGTTGTCCAAATGAGGCATAATAATGTGTTAATTCCACGACTGTATATGTCGGTATCTGTTGATATCGGTATCGGTAATTAAGAGTTGGACAATATCGGAATATCGGATATCGGCAAAAAGCCATTATCGGACATCCCTACAACAAAGGATTGCAATTGAAAAGTGTATATATATATATATATATATATATATATATATATATATATATATATATATTGACAATCGCCCAACTGATAGTTCCTATTGTGCAATATTTGATACAACAAAGGATTGCAATTGAAAAGTGTATATATATATATATATATATATATATATATATATATATATATATATATATATATATATATATTGACAATCGCCAAACTGATAGTTCCTATTGTGCAATATTTGATACAACAAAGGAATGCAATTTAAAAGTGGAGTTTTTATTGACATAAATCTATTGACAATCGCCCAAATGATAGTTCCTATTGTGCATTATCTGATACAACAAAGGATGAAAAGTGGTGTTTTAATTGACTTTGCATCGTTTTACGAGCACTTTACTGAGCGGAGCAGCCAAAATGTGCTCATTGATGAATGTTGGCCGTGTCTCAGGTGGGCTCATACGGCGGAAAACTGAAATACACCGTCTCCTACGTGGCCGCTGCCAGAGGAACCCTCCTCGAAGATGCCGACGTGCAGATTATCGTAAGTGCTTCCACTTTACTGGTGCACAAAACACGCAGTTCTCTTCCTGCCCTTGCAGTGTGTTGTCGTTGTTGCTCCTGCAGGGAAATGACATCACTCTGGTAGCGGCACAGTCCTGGCAGAGGAGGCAGCTCGGCGGCAGAGAGACCCGGCAGTTTGAGATCGTCTTCTCGGAGGTGAGCGGATATGGTCATGGGTATGGGAATTGAAATCCCTACTTTTAAAGGCACCGACTATCGATTCTAGTAAATCATACAGTAGCATATTACAGTACATTTGTTGACGTCACCTACAGTTGCAGACTCTGCACCGGCTCAAACACTTGGCGGGTACCAGGCATGTGATTTTTCCGTCTGTAGTCGAAAATCCGTCTTTTTATCTCCGTAAAAAAAAAGTTTTTAATTTCCGTTTTCTTCGTTTTTTCCGACATATGATGTGTTTTAAAATCTTGATCCGTCTCTTTGCCATACTTGCCAATAACTACGGTCTTCCCGTAATGAGTAGGTTTTTTTTTAAATTATCCATTCCGGTTTGCGGCCGCAGTGGTAAAAACTACGGTTTTCCATTAAAATGTAATTAACTTGAAAAAATCGAAGAAAAAGGAAAATGCAATCTGCTCAGAGATTTACCAGGAAGGTTCATGTCAGAGCAATCAAAGTAATGTGTGAATGAAGCAAATTAATGTGTAAATAATGTGACTAACTCGATGAACCAATATGGTTGTAAATACTGTATATAGTAGGCTAACCCATGTGGTTCCTGTGGATGCGAACACAAGTTGTAATTACTGTCGTGACTAAATAACATAGTGACTGAAACAAACAAAGTAATGTGTAAATAATCTCAATAACTAGATGAACGATCTGTGGCTGGGATGTGAACACTAGTAAGGTTGTAAATACTGTATAGAGTAGGCTAACCCATGTGGTTCCTGTGGATGCGAACACAAGTTGTAATTACTGTCGTGACTAAATAACATAGTGACTGAAACAGACAAAGTAATGTGTAAATAATCTCAATAACTAGAAGAACGATCTGTGGCTGTGATGTGAACACTAGTAAGGTTGTAAATAATGTATAGAGTAGGCTAACCCGTGTGGTTCCTGTGGATGCGAACACAAGTTGTAATTACTGTTGTGACTAAATAACATAGTGACTGAAACCGACAAAGTAATGTGTAAATAATGTAAATAACTAGATGAACCATCTGTGGCTGTGATGTGAACACTAGTAAGGTTGTAAATACTGTATAGAGTAGGCTAACCCATGTGGTTCCTGTGGATGCAAACACAAGTTGTAATTACTGTCGTGACTAAATAACATAGTGACTGAAACCGACAAAGTAATGTGTAAATAATCTCAATAACTAGATGAACGATCTGTGGCTGTGATGTGAACACTAGTAAGGTTGTATATACTGTATAGAGTAGGCTAACCCATGTGGTTCCTGTGAATGCGAACACAAGTTTGTGACTAAATAACATAGTGACTTAAACAAACAAAGTAATGTGTAAATAATCTCAATAACTAGATGAACGATCTGTGGCTGTGATGTGAACACTAGTAAGGTCGTAAATACTGTATAGAGTAGGCTAACCCATGTGGTTCCTGTGGATGCAAACACAAGTTGTAATTACTGTCGTGACTAAATAACATAGTGACTGAAACCGACAAAGTAATGTGTAAATAATCTCAATAACTAGATGAACGATCTGTGGCTGTGATGTGAACACTAGTAAGGTTGTAAATACTGTATAGAGTAGGCTAACCCATGTGGTTCCTGTGGATGCAAACACAAGTTGTAATTACTGTCGTGACTAAATAACATACTGATTGAAACAGACTGAATGTATGTATTTATGTCAACTCTGTTGATCATTTTTAAATTCTTTAAACACTAAAACAAATCTTGAAATGGTGCTCTTTTTGCAAATTGTTGCATGTTCAATTGCTGAAAAAACAGGAGCTTTGGTGGGGGAGTGGAGGTGCCCCCCTTGTCCACCCACCAGGGCATCGCCCTGGACCTGGCTGGGGAGCTGCGGCCCCCAGACACCCGGCTTATTTTCAGTCTTTTTTACATGCCTGATAAACTCAAACAAGGCAAGACAAGGTCACTTGAAAGGCTCCGGTTCCGGATATTGGCTAGCTCGATGCTAATTTACACTGAATATGCCATAGACAAGCTACCAATTAGCATTAGCAATTTTACATGGTGATTTCAACACAAAATCTACAACTAGGATGCACGTTTAAATCAAACAGCTGGTGTGTCATGAATGCAATACTTACAGTATGAACACTTTGTAGGACTCAACTGGCAAATTAAATCAAATCCAACTTTATTTATATTGCATTTTTCATACACAGGCTAGTGGCAAACACAAAGTGCTGTAAAAAAAAATTGAAGAGGAGAAAACACACACACACACACATCACTATTGACAGTAACAAAACAAAAACAAAACATGGCATGGCAGTGAGGATTTGAGGAACAACGGGCGTCCACACTGAAGAATAACTCAAATTAACGGCATGTAAAAATAGTATAAAATGTATTTATAAATAAATATTACATTAATAAGTTAATACAAATATAACAAAGTATACTTAATGGCAAAGACTACTTCCTGACTACGACAACATGCTGGAGTATTGTGGTACGCGGGTGCCATCTAGTGGTACGCCAAAGAATCACTCGATGAAAGTACTGTGTTTTATTTTCCTATATTCAAACACAGTGTTACTGTTCAAACTGTGTGTAATGTTACAGTGGCTAAAATATGAAATATACTTGTCAGATAAAACATCTGCCTTGTTTTTAACGAATACTTGGGCCTACTACGCTACTGTACTTTAATATGGTGGTACTTGAGACACTGAGGTGCCACAAGTTTGAGATCACTGCCGTCGTCTATACAGTATACTGCCACCTAATGTCTTGGAAGTGCAACTGCACGCAAAGTACTTTTATAATACTTGCAAATGATACTGGGAAGTTAAAAAAAAAAAGATTTAAAAAGATTGAAAAGACGATATTTATTAACGTATAAAGACGAAAATCGCTGCGTAGCGATATCGATGGCGAGGTACCGGGAAAAAGGGTCCAAATGTGAAAGGTGGCGTTAGCTAATTGTACTTGGCCAGACCTGATAAGGAATTAAATGAGCACTTATGGATCCTTTTAGCTGAAAGTAGTTTTCTTATCTCTGTCATTCCTAGGAACACTGGCGTCGCCCTGACGGCATGCCCGCCACAAGGGAGCATCTGCTGATGGTCCTGGCCGACCTTGACGACGTCCTGATCCGAGCGTCCTACTTCAGTGAGATGCGCTCGTCCAGCATCTCCGACGTCAGCATGGAGGTGTCCGTGCCCAACTACAGCGGACTGGCGCAGGCTCTGGAGGTGGAGCAGTGCCGCTGCCCACCCGGATACATGGGACTTTCCTGCCAGGTGGGTGTTTCCCGCGTCCTGGACTGGACTGAAATGCTCCGTGCTCTTCTGAACGAGGGACTTTCTGTTCCAGGACTGCGCGCCCGGCTACACTCGCACAGGCGGAGGCTTGTACTTGGGCCACTGTGAGCTCTGCGAATGCAACGGCCACTCGGACTCCTGCCACCCCGAGACCGGCGTCTGCACAGTAGGGAGCGCAGAACACGCCTTCGGGGTGTGACTGAGCCCGGCCCAAACCTCTTTCTTGTACTTGCAGAGCTGCCTGCACAACTCGCAGGGGGAGCTCTGCGAGCAGTGTGCCCCCGGCTTCTTTGGGGACCCCACTGTTGGCACGCCAGAGGACTGCCAGCCCTGCGCCTGCCCTCACACTGACCCGGACAACCAGTGAGTCCTGGCACACATTCTGGGATGGTACATTCCTCCCGTGTTTAGAGTTCAAGTCTTGTATTGCGGAACACAAGCTTCCTGCAGAATCTGGAGGTTCAGCTCTGTAGCCAGTAAGGATGGGTCCAGACTTCGTTACTTGAATAGGCACCGACCCAAATCCGTTGGTATTACCGGGTGTCGATTCACTTCAAATCAAACAGTGCCATATTTCCATACCTTTGTTGCACGTGACGACACATCCGGTTGCAAGACTCGTTAGTCCAGTTACAAGACTAAACACCGACTGATGTTAAAGGACTACTGAAACTCACTACTACTGACCACGCAGTCTGATAGTTTATACATCAATGATGAAATCTTAACATTGCAACACATGCCAATACGGCCGAATTAGCTTACTAAAGTGCAATTTTAAATTCCGCGCGGAATATCCTGCTGAAAACGTCTCGGTATGATGACGCCTGCGCGTGACGTCACAGATTGTAGAGGACATTTTGGGACAGCATGGTGGCCAGCTATTAAGTCGTCTGTTTTCATCGCAAAATTCCACAGTATTCTGGACATCTGTGTTGGTGAATCTTTTGCAATTTGTTCAATGAACAATGGAGACAGCAAAGAAGAAAGCTGTAGGTGGGAAGCGGTGTATTGCGGCAGGTGTTGTGCCGGATAACGCACCCTCGCCGTAGAATGCACCCCCTGACTGTTGTGCCGGATAACACAGCCGGTGTTTCATTGTTTACATTCCCAAAAGATGACAGTCAAGTTTTACCATGTTCCTGTGGAGAACTGGGACAACAGAGACTCCTACCAGGAGGACTTTGAGTTGGATGCGCACACGCGGTACCGTGAGTACGCATGCAGCAGCGGCTTCCAAACATTTGATCGCTTGCCCGTACGTGCGTGCCGCTATGTGCATGTCACGTACGTAACTTTGGGGACTTTGGGGAAATATATGTGCTGTATGAACTTTGGGGAAGTGAACGGTACTTTGGGCTGTGGGATTGAGTGTGTTGTGCAGGTGTTTGAGTTGTATTGGCGGGTTATATGGACGGGAGGGGGGAGGTGTTTGTTATGCGGGATTAATTTGTGGCATATTAAATATAAGCCTGGTTGTGTTGTGGCTAATAGAGTATATATATGTCTTGTGTTTATTTACTGTTTTAGTCATTCCCAGCTGAATATCAGGTCCCACCCGCCTCTCACAGCATCTTCCCTATCTGAATCGCTCCCACTGCCCTCTAGTCCTTCACTCTCACTTTCGTCATCCACAAATTTTTCATCCTCGCTCAAATTAATGGGGAAATCGTCGCTTTCTTGGTCCGAATCGCTCTCGCTGCTGGTGGCCATGATTGTAAACAATGTGCAGATGTGAGGAGCTCCACAACCTGTGACGTCACGCTACTCGTCTGCTCCTTACGGTACAGGCAAGGCTTTTTTATCAGCGACCAAAAGTTGCGAACTTTATCATCGATGTTCTCTACTAAATCCTTTCAGCAAAAATATGGCAATATCGCAAAATGATCAAGTATGACACATAGAATGGACCTGCTATCCCCGTTTAAATAAGAAAATCGCATTTCAGTAGGCCTTTAACAATCACTCAGGGTGGACTCGGCCAAACTCTTTCTAAGTAATGTTGCAATTTTTCACATTACTTAGAGGGAGCTTGGAAGGGAGAGAGTTTACCAAAAGATTTGGGTCAGTAGCTCTAAAAGTACCACATTGGGATCCCTACCTCCCAGTGTACTCGGGCAGTTGTAGGAACCAGCCAGTCATGAACTTCCATGAACACCTAACACCTGCATCTGTCCTACTACTTTCACCTTTCCAAATGACTGCTGTGCGAGGGTCAGGTAAAAAACAAATATAATGGCAGTCTTCAGCGCTCAAACTCTTCTCTTTTGGACAACAGGATAAGCAAAGGTAGCATCCGTGACACGTGGAAAACACGTTCCACATTTTAAAGCATCCTTTTCAGCCGAAGCTTCTTTGCTGGAGTCTTACGGGGTATTGCTCTGCATTCAGCGTCTCGTTTGTGACAGGTTCTCTCCTACCTGCGAGAGCCTGGGCCATGCCGGCTACCAGTGTACCGCTTGCCAGCCTGGGTACACGGGCCAGTACTGTGAGCGGTAAGTCTTCCTTTCAAGCAAGGCATCAATGGTGACCACGTCCAGTTAGTATTTGGGTTTTTATCTTTCCATCGTGTGTTTTGACCCACAGTTGTGCTCCTGGGTACGTTGGCAACCCACAGGAGAGGCAGAAGTGTCGTCCGTACGATGGTAAGGTGGCAGAAAAAACAAGTTCTTTATTCATCTATCCGGTCTTTACACTCTCCGATGACTCTTGAGTCTTGGAAGACGTTTGGCTTCCCATCCGAGCATGCTCACAGACTCAGGACTGATCTAGTTTGAGCGCTTGGTGCCGCCCCCAAAACACGTATCGTATTTGCAGGAAGTTTTTATCGTATACAAGAAATAAAATTAATGAATTGCATTAATTAGTTGCTGCTTTATCACACGTAACATAGAGTTTGTTGTCATTTACATTGCACTCAACATAGGAGTGTCCAAACTACAGCCTCTTCAATTTGGCCCGTGAGATGTCATAACTTTAAAGCCGCTTTCAAATTATTCTTAACTACCAGGCGGTCTTTTAATGCAACAGATTTGCCGCCATTTTGTGAATATCGTGAGTAATTCATATCAATGACCTATCACACAATCCAAACAACCTTCCCTAGTCATGGCGCAAAAAAATAAACTAACTAACATAAAGGTCACACATAACACAACCTGCTCACTGACCATTGCGGAGATAATGAAAAACGTCCAAACGCGGTTGGAAAAAAAAAATCGAAATTAAAATCCATTACGTGATGGGAAAAATGTAAAACACTCTCTCTGCTCTTATCTACGTTTGGCGTAGTTTAGCTGCTTGATATTTCTGATTGATTGCAAAACTTTAAGGAGGTTGTCACAAATGTAAACAAGGTAGGAGTCGAACTTTCACATACTCTTAAGGCCGATAAATGCGTTAAAATGTAATATCGGAAATTATCGGTATCGTTTTTTTTTATTATCTGTATCGTTTGTTTTTTTTTTTGTTTTTTTTATTAAATCAACATAAAAAACACAAGATACACTTACAATTAGTGCACCAACCCCAAAAATTCACACAAAAGGGTTGTTTCTTTCTGTTATTAATATTCTGGTTCCTACATTATATATCAATATATATCAATACAGTCTGCAAGGGATACAGTCCGTAAGCACACATGATTGTGCGTGCTGCTGGTCCACTAATAGTACTAACCTTTAACAGTTAATTTTACTCATTTTCATTAATTACGAGTTTCTATGTAACTGTTTTTATATTGTTTTACTTTCTTTTTTATTCAAGAAAATGTTTTTAATTTATTTATCTTATTTTATTAATTTTTTTAAAAAGTACCTTATCTTCACCATACCTGGTTGTCCAAATTAGACATAATAATGTGTTAATTCCACGACTGCATATATCGGTTGATATCGGTACCGGTAATTAAAGAGTTGGACAATATCGGATATCGGCAAAAAGCCATTATCGGACATCCCTACTCTTAATATCCAATTGTATGAATTATTTATCCATCATATTAATTTAATACTGTATGTGTGTATATATATATATATATATATATATATATATATATATATATATATATATATATATATGTAAATATATACGTGTGTATATGTGTATATATGTATATATTTGGTGTATTAAAATTCAGTCCAAAATAATTCAGTCGATAAAAATTCAATGCAAAAAAAACTGTGTAAAAATGAAATGTAAAAAAGTTCAATGTACAAAAATTCAGTGTAAAAAAAAAAAATGTCAGCGTAAAAAAAATTCATTGTATTAAAATTCAGTGCAAAATAATTCAGTGTATAAAAATTTAGCATTTTTGGCAGATATATTTTTTCTGTCTTTCCCATGTCCATCGCATTATTTGATTGAATCTCAGAACATGAAATTCTGTGCATATATATATATATATATATATATATATATATATATATATATATATATATATATATATATATATATATATACTGTATATATGTATGTATTTATATGTATATATATTAGCCCAATGTGGCCCCCAAGTCAAAAAGTTTGGACACCCTTGACCTCCCAGTTTGTGTCCACATTGTCTTGATCCCAAAAAACAAGCGATTAAAATCACAGTTGATGAAATATTAACATCTGCTGCCCATGATCACACTTCATATGTTCTGAAATGTTTCTTCAAGCGTCTGTTTGGCCCCCAAGTAAGACGTTGTCGCTTCCTTTCCTTCTCTGCGCTTTGCAGCGGCAGCGGCCCTCGTAGTGAGGGTCTACCCGGAGAGGGTTCTGACAACTCAGGGCGGCTCGGTGGTCCTGCGCTGCCAGGTGTCCGGCTCGCCGCCGCACTACTTCTACTGGTCCAGGGAGGACGGGCGGCCCATCTCCAGCAGCGCTGACCGACGCAGACAAGGCAAGACCATGTCACGCACTTTTGTCACCAACTGTTTGAGATGGACACATAAAGATCTCCCATCATTGACCAGTGTCCATAAAATACTTCATACCTGCTACAAACGTGTCTACAGCCCCTCCATAGAAATTAATCCTGGTTCTTGTAGTACCCCCTGTCTTTGTACGAGAAATTGACCAATATGTTTTTTTCAGGGCCGATACCAATACCGATTATTAGTCACATTTTTCAAGATGGCTGACATAATTTCTTCCTGTCCGTCCATCCATTTTCGACCGCTTGTCCCTCTCGAGGTCGCGAGGGGTGCTGGAGCCTATCCCAGTTCCACACGGGCGGAAGGCGGGTATAGAGGTTAATTTGGTTCTTTATTATGAAAGCTTTTTTTTGACTCTGAATTTCAATTTTGTGAACTGATTTTTTTTTTTTTACAACAAATGAGGTTGATGAATTCAATGTAAAAAAAAAATCTGTTTGTAAAATTCAGTGCAAAAAAAACTCAGTGTATAAAAATTCAGTGTAAAAAAGTTCAGTGTTAAAAAAAATCAGTTTATAAAAAATTGAGTGCGTAAAAATTGAGTGTAAAAATCTCAGTATGTAAAAATCCAGTGTAAAAAAAGTCAGTTTATAAAAATTGAGTGTGAAAATCTCAGTATGTAAAAATCCAGTGTAAAAAAAAAAATTCTGTTTGTAAAAAATTCAATTTATAAAAATTCAGTGTAAAAGATTTCAATGTAAAAATCTCTGTTGATAAAAAATGTAGTGTAAAAAGATTGAGTGTGTAAAAATTAAGTGTAAAAAATCTCAATTTTTGAAAATTCAGTATAAAAGAATTCAATGGAAAAAAAAATTCCAGTTTAAAAAAATTCAGTGTTTTAAAATTCATTGCAAAATAATTCAGTGTATAACCAATTTTGTGCAAAAAAACTCAGTATATAAAAATTAAGTGGCTAAAAATTCAGTGGATAAATATTCAGTGTAAAAAAAACTCAGTGTTAAAAAATTCTATGTAAAAAAATTTGGTATGTAAAAATTGAGTGTACAAATCTCAGTTAATAAAAATTCAGTGTAAGAAGATTCAGTTTGTCAAAAAACAAACAGTTTATTAAAATACTGTGTAATAAAGTTCAGTGTAAAAAAAAAATCGATGAAAAAAAATTCAGTGTACAAAAATGTTCAGTGTAATAAAATTCAGTGCAAAATAATTAAGTCTATAAAAATTCAGTGCAAAAAAACTCAGTGTATAAAAATTCAGTGTGAAAAAATCAGTGTAAAGAAGTTCAATGTGAAAAAATTCAGTGTGTAAAAATGTTGTGTACAAATCTCAGTATATACAAATTCAGTTTAAAAAATATTCAGTTTGTAAAACAAATTCAGTTTATAAAAATTCAGTGTAAAAAAGTTTTGTAAAAAATTCAGTGTAAAATAAATGTCAGTGTATTAAAATTCAGTGCAAAATAATTCAGTCTATAAAAAATTAGTGCAAAAAAACTCAGGGTATAAAAATTCAGTGTAAAAAAGTTCAGTGTAAAAAAATCGGTGTAAAAAATTCAGTGTGTAAAAATTGAGTGTACAAATCTCAGTATATACAAATTCAGTGTAAAAATATTCAGTTTGTAAAAAAAGTCAGTATATATAAATTCAGTGTAAAAAAAGTTTAGTGTAAAAAAATCCATTAAAAAAAATTCAGTGTCCATTTTTTTTGGTGTATTAAAATTCAGTGCAAAAAAATTCAGTCTATAAAAATTCCGTGCAAAAAAACTCAGTGTATTAAAATTCAGTGCAAAAAATTTAGTGTAAAAAAGTTCAGTGTAAAAAAATTCAGTTTATAAAAATTCAGTGTAAAAAAAAAAGTTCAGTGTAAAAAAAAGCCATTAAAAAAAATTCAGTGTCCATTTTTTTTGGTGTATTGAAATTCAATGCAAAAAAATTCTGTCTATAAAAATTCAATGCAAAAAAACTCAGTGTGTAAAAATTGAGTGTAAAAAAATTGTGTACAAATGTCAGTTAATAAAAATTAAGTGTAAGAAGATTCAGTTTGTAAAAAATATTCAGTTTATGAAAATTCAGTGTAAAAAGGTTTAGTGTAAAAAATAATCAATGTAAAACAATTCAGCGTACAAAAATGTTCAGTGCAATAAAATTCAGTGCAAAATAATTCAGTCTATAAAAATTCAGTGCAAAAAAACTCGGTGTATAAAAATAAGTTCAATGTGAAAACATTCAGTGTGTAAAAATGAAATCTCAGTATATACAAATTCAGTTAAAACAATATTCAGTTTGTAAAAAAAATTCAGTTTATAAACATTCAGTGTAAAAAAGTTGTATAAAAAATTCTGTATAAAAAAAATGTCAGTGTATCAAAATTCAGTGCAAAACAATTCAGTCTATAAAAATTCTGTGCAAAAAAACTATTTTGTGTAAAAATTGAGTGTACAAATCTCAGTTAATAAAAATTCAGTGTAAGAAGATTCAGTTTGTTAAAAAAAAACAGTTTATTAAAATACTGTGTAATAAAGTTCAGTGTAAAAAAAAATCGAAGAAAAAAAATTCAGTGTACAAAAATGTTCAGTGTAATAAAATTCAGTGCAAAATAATTCAGTCTATAAAAATTCAGTGCAAAAAAACTCAGTGTATAAAAATTCAGTGTAAAAAAATCAGTGTAAAGAATTTCAATGTGAAAAAATTCAGTGTGTAAAAATGTTGTGTACAAATCTCAGTATATACAAATTCAGTTTAAAAAATATTCAGTTTGTAAAAAAAATTCTGTTTATAAAAATTCTGTGTAAAAAAGTTGTGTAAAAAATTCAGTGTAAAATAAATGTCAGTGTATTAAAATTCAGTGCAAAAAATTTAGTGTAAAAAAGTTCAGTGTAAAAAAATTCAGTTTATAAAAATTCAGTGTAAAAAAAAAAGTTCAGTGTAAAAAAAATCCATTAAAAAAAATTCAGTGTCCATTTTTTTTGGTGTATTAAAATTCAGTGCAAAAAAATTCTGTCTATAAAAATTCAATGCAAAAAAACTCAGTGTGTAAAAATTGAGTGTAAAAAAAAATTGTGTACAAATGTCAGTTAATAAAAATTAAGTGTAAGAAGATTCAGTTTGTAAAAAATATTCAGTTTATGAAAATTCAGTGTAAAAAGGTTTAGTGTAAAAAATAATCAATGTAAAACAATTCAGCGTACAAAAATGTTCAGTGCAATAAAATTCAGTGCAAAATAATTCAGTCTATAAAAATTCAGTGCAAAAAAACTCGGTGTATAAAAATAAGTTCAATGTGAAAACATTCAGTGTGTAAAAATGAAATCTCAGTATATACAAATTCAGTTAAAACAATATTCAGTTTGTAAAAAAAATTCAGTTTATAAAAATTCAGTGTAAAAAAGTTGTATAAAAAATTCTGTATAAAAAAAATGTCAGTGTATCAAAATTCAGTGCAAAACAATTCAGTCTATAAAAATTCTGTGCAAAAAAACTCAGTGTATAACAATTGAGTGTAAAAAAATTCAGTGTGTAAAAATTGAGTGTACAAATCTCAGTATATACAACTTCAGTGTAAAAAGACTCAGTTTGTAAAAAAAATTCCGTTTATAAAAGTTCAGTGTAAAAAAAGTTCAGTGTAAAAAAATCCATTAAAAAAAATTCAGTGTCCATTTTTTTCGGTGTATTAAAATTCAGTGCAAAACAACTCAGCGTGTAAAAATTCAGTGTAAAAAAGTTCACTGTACAAAAAATCAGTGTACTAAAATTCAGTGCAAAATAATTCAGTGTATAAAAATTCAGCATTTTTGGCAGAAATATTTTTTCTGTCTTACCCATGTCCATCGCATTATTTGATTGAATCTCAGAACATGAAATTCTGTGCACTCCTTGAATGAGCAGACAAAGTTTTGTCCAACGACTCTATCGCTGCAGTAGCCAAAAAAAAAAAAAAAACGGAACCACAAAAGATGCCAGGAAAGAAGGACAAAAACTGGATTTCCCGGCCAAAAATGGGAGTTTTGACAGGCAAACAGAAGACACGTATTGGAGGCACAGAGACGGCAAGATGGTGGGCGTGGCCACATGAGATGACAAAAAAAGGGACCTTATAGCCGTAATTGTTACAATCTACTTTATTTACTAAATACTGGTATCATCTGTGTACATATTGTATCTGCTGATGTCATTAGTTGTCAAAAAAATGGCAGATGGCAATAAAAAATGGGCGATATACGTCAAAATGCAAATATCGGTTGATAATCGGTCAATCTGCAGCATCCACTAGAAAGAGACGTAAATACGTGTGTGGGAGAGTCCTAATAACTAATTAGTGGTTTGTGTTGTGTGCAGGAGCAGAACTTTACTTCCACAATGTCCAGCCAAGCGACGCCGGCGTTTACGTGTGTACCTGCCGAGACCAGCGCAGCAGCAACAGGAGCCGTGCAGAAATCGTTGTCACGAGTGCGTATACTTTCCCGACAACTACCTTTTGTTTTGTATGTTTCCTGCAGGGTACTGAGACTGGCTCCTCGCCATATCACTGATGGATTGTTTTGTAAATCTTGCCAAAGATTTTCATCTCAGGGCTTTTTAGCGACGCCATCACATATTCGTGGTGGAGTATTTGGACCGGTAAAGTACTAAAAACTCATTGATAGCGCCATTCTGAGTTTAACAGTATTTAATGAATAGCCATTGATCTGTTATGGTTTGACTAAGGAAGATGACGGCAACAGATACCAGGGGGCAGTATTGTTCAATCATTTATTATATATATAGTCAATATATATATATATATATATATATATAATAATAATAATAATAATAAACAATACTAACTAATAAACTACACTAAGGAAATGGAGAGTGTCAAAACCCAAGAGTGTATGTGTGTGAGACTATGTGTGTAGTTAGCTGAGGTGTGTGTTACCAAGTGTTGTCGAGAGCGAAGGAACACGTAAGTCGAGTCGTCGTAGTCCGGGGGCTAGCGAGGAGTCGAGAACCAGGAAGCACGAGGGAGGCAGGGAAGATCTAGGAGGACAAGACGCACAGCTTGACTTGGGGATGCACACAGGGAACTGCGGGGTGAGGGAGGACACGACAATCTACGGGGAAAACACAGAGATCAGGACAGAAGGCAGCTAGGAAGCTGGAGACAAGCTTACAGTACGCCAACAGAAGGTTATATTCCGGCGAGGGATGGCAGGTTGTGCAGGCTTAAGAAGACCAGGAAGATATCACCGACAGGTGCGCTGATTTCAGATTGACTGCAGCCGGTGGAGTGACGCGTGCAGGAGAGGAGCGGCCGTGGGCGTGTCCCGAGGTGCGCTCATTGAGGAATGCGCATTGGCATGTGCCCGGGCCGTGACATGATCAGCTGTTTTTTTTTTATCAGGACACTGAATGCATCGCAGCTGCACTGTTCAGGTTGTCTCGGGAGTCGTTGGACTTCTCATCCGAAGTGTTTATTCTCGTGGTTTCGCTCGGTTGGGGTGCAAAATGCAAAGAAGAGAGTCGGTTATTTGAGGTTAACAGTAGATAAGAGTACAAACCCCGTTTCCATATGAGTTGGGAAATTGTGTTAGATGTAAATACAAACGGAATACAATGATTTGCAAATCATTTTCAACCCATATTCAGTTGAATGTGCTACAAAGACAACATATTTGATGGTCAAACTGATAATAAATAAATAATCATTAACTTTAGAATTTGATGCCAGCAACACGTGACAAAGAAGTTGGGAAAGGTGGCAATAAATACCGATAAAGTTGAGGAATGCTCATCAAACACTTATTTGGAACATCCCACAGGTGAACAGGCAAATTGGGAACAGGTGGGTGCCATGATTGGGTATACAAGTAGATTCCATGAAATGCTCAGTCATTCACAAACAAGGATGGGGCGAGGGTCACCACTTTGTCAACAAATGCGTGAGCAAATTGTTGAACAGTTTAAGAAAAACCTTTCTCAACCAGCTATTACAAGGAATTTCGGGATTTCACCATTTACGGTCCATAATATCATCAAAGGGTTCAGAGAATCTGGAGCAATCACTCCACGTAAGCAGCTAAGCCCGTGACTTTCGATCCCTCAGGCTGTACTGCATCAACAAGCGACATCAGTGTGTAAAGAATATCACCACATGGGCTCAGGAACACTTCAGAAACCCACTGTCAGTAACTACAGTTGGTCGATACATCTGTAAGTGCAAGTTAAAACTCTCCTATGCAAGGCGAAAACCGTTTATCAACAACACCCAGAAACACCGTCGGCTTCGCTGGGCCTGAGCTCATCAAAGATGGACTGATACAAAGTGGAAAAGTGTTCTGTGGTCTGACGAGTCCACATTTCAAATTGCTTTTGGAAACTGTGGACGTCGTGTCCTCCGGACCAAAGAGGAAAAGAACCATCCGGATTGTTAAAGGCGCAAAGTTGAAAAGCCAGCATGTGTGATGGTATGGGGGTGTATTAGTGCCCAAGACATGGGTAACTTACACATCTGTGAAGGCGCCATTAATGCTGAAAGGTACATACAGGTTTTGGAGCAACATATGTTGCCATCCAAGCAACGTTACCATGGACGCCCCTGCTTATTTCAGCAAGACAATGCCAAGCCAGGTGTTACATCAACGTGGCTTCATAGTAAAAGAGTGCGGGTACTAGACTGGCCTGCCTGTAGTCCAGACCTGTCTACCATTGAAAATGTGTGGCGCATTATGAAGCCTAAAATACCACAACGGAGACCCCCGGACTGTTGAACAACTTAAGCTGTACATCAAGCAAGAATGGGAAAGAATTCCACCTGAGAAGCTTAAAAAATGTGTCTCCTCAGTTCCCAAACGTTTACTGAGTGTTGTTAAAAGGAAAGGCCATGTAACACAGTGGTGAACATGCCCTTTTCCATCTACTTTGGCACGTGTTGCAGCCATGAAAGTCTAAGTTAATTATTATTTGCAAAAAAAAAATAAAGTTTATGAGTTTGAACATCAAATATTTTGTCTTTGTAGTGCATTCAATTAATTATGGGTTGAAAAGGATTTGCAAATCATTGTATTCAGTTTGTATTTACATCTAACACAATTTCCCAACTCATATGGAAACGGGGTTTGTAGATAAAAGTTAAATAATTGCCATATATTTAGGACTACAGAGCGCACCGGTACATAAGCCACACCCACTACATTTAGAAATAAATAAAAAACATTTTCCATATATTGGTCGCACCTGACTATAAGCCGCAGATACATAGGTTGTGAAATTAGTTATTTACACTGAAATATTCTGTAAATGTTATTTACATACATTAATTGTTTCCAAACGGCAGTAAAACGGCTGACCAAACAAAACAGAAGTCATCGTCATGGACCCGCTAGCTGCGCAAGCTAGCTCTCCAATCAGCTAAACAGACTCAAGAACTCCACGGTGACGAATTTGTGAAACTGAAACAATACAAAAATGATACCATTGTAAGTTAATAATACAAACACAGACACTTGTAAACGTGTTAGCATATTAGCTAATGCTAACGACGCCAGCTTGATTACATTACGATAGCACGTACAAATATGCATGAAAACACTCCTACGGACATCACACATGGGACGCTTTAGTAGGTAAGAATTGTTTTAGTTATATTGTAAAACTCGCAAACCTTGCTTGGAATCGTACGAGTAGAAAACGCCATGGACGGTTTTACTTCCAGTTCGGGGCACTAGGCAAGGCAACTTTATTTATATAGCACGTTTACAACAATTTTTTAATTAAAAAAAAACAATAATAAAACAAAAACAAAGAACATAAACAATGAATAAGCTAAACAAGATAGTGCAAAAGGAATACGGTAAAAGGGTTCGGATAAAAAGTAAAATTGCAAGATAAAAATAATGAAATAATAAAAGTGCGACAAATTGAAAAAAACAACTAAAGTGAGGGGGAGGTGGTCTAGAAATGGTGGCCTAGTGGGCGGGCTCAGCACAGGTTAAAGGCCAGCGAGAAGATCTAGGTCTTAAGAAGGGTTTTGAAGACCCCCAGGCTCTGGGCTGAGGGGAAGGCTGTTCCAGAGCTTAGGGGCAGCAACGGAGAAGGCTCTGTCCCCTCTGGTCTTTAGCCTGGATCTGGGGACCGGCAGCAGCAGTTGGTCAGCTGACCTTAGGGCTCTAGACAAGGTATGACGGTGCAGAAGCTCGGTCAGGTATTGTGGGGCCAGGGCATTTAGGGAAGTCCGTTTTCAACCTGCAACACCTGCAGAGAGTGAACTCTTCCATAGAGCAAACAATAACACGCCATATCACTGTGTCTGTGTTTCGCCGTCAGCGAAGAAAATCCAAAAATTAGCCGCACTGTTTTATAAGCCTCCGGGTTCAAAGCGTAGGAAAAAAATAGCAGTTTATAGTCTGGAATTTACAGTTGCTGACTTTAGCAAATCGGGTAGTGACACTAATAACTGATAATATTCACAGATCAATTATTTGAAACGCTGTGAACTCCGGATGATGCAATCCCCAGCTTTTTTGTGCTCTATCCGTCCAAATAAAGATGAAGAATACGTAATGACAGGGCCAGTAGGAGTTTGTAGTGTGAACCTGCAGCCTTCAAATTCCACATGGTTCCACCAGGTGTTCCCAGCAAAGCCATCGAGGTGACCGTGGAGGAGCCCAAAGCCCAAACAATCCGAGTGGGAGCGACCGTCAACTTCATCTGCACGGCAAAGAGCAAGGTAACGAGGACGAGGTGTGACTTCTGGAATCCGGGTCAGAAAATCAATGGTTTGCCAATGCATCACAGATTGTATTGGCAGGTAGAGAGAAGTACGGTACTCAACGATAGCTGTTTTTGTTCATTAACCAATTTGGGGGTGTTGAAATCGCCATGTCAAATCACTAATGCTAATAGTAGCCTGTTTATGGCAAGGCCAATGTAAATTAGCATCAAGCTATGACCTCACCTGCAAGAAAGGTATGGAAAAATGTAGGGATGATGTTTGATAAAAAATTATCGAGTTCGAGCCTATTATCGAATCCTCTTATCGAACCGATTCCTTATCGATTCTCTTATCGAGTCCAGATAGGTTGTTGTATATGGAAAAAAACTCAGTGTATAAAAATTAAGTGGATAAATATTCAGTGTAAAAAAACCTCAATGTTAAAAAATACAATGTAAAAAAAATTTGGTGTGTAAAAATTGAGTGTACAAATCTCAGTTAATAAAAATTCAGTGTAAGAAGATTCAGTTTGTAAAAAAAAAAAATCAGTTTATTAAAATACTGTGTAATAAAGTTCAGTGTAAAAAAAAAATCGATGAAAAAAAATTCAGTGTACAAAAATGTTCAGTGTAATAAAATTCAGTGCAAAATAATTAAGTTTATAAAAATTCAGTGCAAAAAAAACTCAGTGTATAAAAATTCAGTGTAAAGAAGTTCAATGTGAAAAAATTCAGTGTGTAAAAATGTGTACAAATCTCAGTATATACAAATTCAGTTTAAAAAATATTCAGTTTGTAAAAAAAAATTCTGTTTATAAAAATTTTGTGTAAAAAAGTTGTGTAAAAAATTCAGTGTAAAGTAAATGTCAGTGTATTAAAATTCAGTGCAAAATCATTCAGTCTATAAAAATTCAGTGTAAAAAAATCGGTGTAAAAAATCAATCAATATTTGGTTTAACAAAAGCTCACTTTTATTATATAAGAAAAAAATAAAATCTAATAAATAAATAAATAATTAAATATTGACTGTTACCCCCCCCCCCCCTAAAAAATAAAATAAAATAAATAAATATTGACTGTTGTTACGCAAAGTATATTAAGTGGGATTTTTCAGAAAAACAAATATATACAGCAACACAAAAACAACCTGTCTCTGTGATCACTATAGGTGTATAAATAATAATATAGTGTTAAATAAAATCAGTCCCTTGGGCACAAAACTGAAAATAATACAGCTCTCCAAAAAGTGCACTTCTGCTGCTTTTTGACATAACTGTTTGTTATGATGCTTTGACATTGTTGCACTTTATTTCTTTATTGAAAGAAAATTCTATGGAGAGAAAAATGTTTTTTGCAAATGTGGTTACAATGCTAAAAAAATTAAAAGTTTAAGCTAAAAAAAGAAATACACTATTGAGTTAACATTATTTCTTTATAGGGGGAAAGATGTGATGTTATGAGCTAGGGGATATAACAACTACACTACCCAGCATGCAACAGGAGTGATGAGCATGCGCGGTAGCCCCGAAAAGGGTTGTTTACACCTTTATTACACCTTGGAGCGCTTTTTCCGGTCCATTGTTTTTCCTGCTTTCCCTATCTGCACTTAATGACGTCATTTCTTGTGATGTCTCACGGGGCATTTCTGTTCGGGACGGGATTCGTTCCCAGGGATTCGAATAAAGAACCAACACTTTTTCTTTACTATAGTGGTCTCGATAACGGGTACCGGTTCTCAAAAAGGGATTCGAGTCGGAAAACCGGTTTCGAGTATCATCCCTAGAAATATGGCACCTTTGAATTTTATGTGAATCGATACCTGCTACTACCCACGGAATTCAGTCGGTGCTTATAAAAGTACCGAATTCAGTACTCGCATTTGCAGACTTCACTTTTTAGTCTCACGCAATCCAAAAACTTGGTCAACGTGTTCTGGTTTAGTTAATTAGTTAGTAATTAGCAGAAAAACACTCGGAGAGTACAAATCTCCTCCAGGCCATATCTTTAAAAAAAGAAGAAAAAAAGCGAATTTTGAATGAATCGCGATTCTTATTTGTAACGATTCTCAATCGATTAAAAAAAAAAAAAAGGATCAAAAATTGATTTTTATTTATTTCTTTATTTTTAATCTGTCCTGTCCAGCCACTCAGACAAATCATATAGTTGATGTAGATGATCTACATCTGCTGTACACATTTACTTTAGAAAAGAGAAGAGTTGGATATTTCTCTTGTTGCTTTAATTGTATTTGGTTTTATTAAATATTTGGTTAGTTAGTTAGTTAGTTAGTTAGTTAGTTAGTTAGTTAGTTAGTCGTTTACTGATTGTAACGTCACAAACTACTGTAGAAAAGCACTCCGAGAGTGCAAATCTCCTTCTTTTAGGGATGTCAAAAAAAATCTATTTTTGAATAAAGAACGATTGTTATTTGTAACAAGTCTCAATGGTTTAAAAATAAATGTATATCAAAAAAACAATTTAAATTGTTTTATTTTTTGTATCTGTCCTGTCCAGCCACTCAGACAAATCATATAGTTGATGTAGATGATCTACATCTGCTGTACACATTTACTTTAGAAAAGAGAAGAGTTGGATACTTATCTTTTAGCTTTATTTGTATTTGACTTTATTAAATGTTTGGGGAGAAGTTTATCCAACAAAACCAGTTTTCTTTTAAGTAATATAGAAATGTATCAGAGCTGTTTACCGTATTTTTCGGAGTATAAGTCGCACCGGAGTATAAGTCGCACCTGCCGAAAATGCATAATAAAGACGGAAAAAAACATATATAAGTCGCACTGTGAAAAAAACTGCGACTTATAGTCCGAAAAATACGGTATTTACTTTATGGAGGGAAGTAGTTCATCATAGAACTGGCACCCAATGTTATTAAAAAAGTATTAATTTTGAATCGAGAATCGTTTTGAATCGAGAATCGATTCTGAATTGAATCGTTTCCACCATGAATCGAATCCAATTGTGTGGTGCCCAAAGATTCACAGCCCTAAAATATATCCTAATAATAAGGAATCTTTCCAAAAAGTCATGGATCCAGACGGTGAATGAAAATCCTTTCTTAACTTTTTGAGCTATGTTGCTAGCGAGTAGTGATGGGTTGATGAGGCGCCATGAAGCGTTTCGACACATTGCAAAACTGTATTGATACTGTGTCGATACTGTGTCACTAAATACTGACATCTGCTGGACATTAAAAATCCCTACAGGCAACCTATGGACCGACTCAACTGACACTGATTTTATGACCTAGTATATACAATAATATAAACCAAGTCATTGTATTTCATTTAGGATTATTTCATATCTTCATTTAAATAAAAATATATTTTTATCTTTTTTAGATACAGTCAATAAAAAATATGAACATGTATAATAACATGGAAATCTAAGAGAATGCGTTGTGAATGAGGATGCTTGTGGACTGGGATTTTTTTAAATTAATTTTTTACACATTTTTATTTTTTAAAAAAACAGTTTTTCCAACGTATTCAATTTTAGACGATTTATTTCATTGATTGATTGAGACTTTTATTAGTAGATTGCACAGTGAAGTACATATTCCGTACAATTGACCACTAAATGGTAACCCCCCAATAAGTTTTTCAACTTGTTTAGTCGGGGTCCACTTAAATTGATTAATGATACAGATATATACTAACATCATAATACAGTCATCACACAAGTTAATCATCAGAGTATATACATTGAATTATTTACATTATTTACAATCCGGGGTGTGGGATATGGGGGTGGGGGGGTAAGATATGGGGGTGGGGGGGTAAGTTTGGTTGTTATCAACACTTCAGTCGTCTCTTCTTAGTTATTATTTCTCCGGCTGTAGAAAAGAGCCGCTCACAGGGCACAGAGGAGGCGGGAGTGCGACACAGTTCACGTATCGGTCACATGACCAAAACAGCTCATGATCGGTCACGTGACTTTCTAAAAGCGGTACGCGCACCGACACAGGGTTTCGCTCTATGAGCTCGGCGCATGCATCGGTGTTGCCGGACCCATCACTACCCGCGAGCTAACTAACTAACCAAAAAACAAACCCCAGCGAATCGAGGGATACATTTGTTTGTTTGGGTTGGTCTGTTGCTTTCAAACAAGCCGCAAGGCTATGCTAGCGACTATGCTAACATCCCCGCCTCCACCCACAGAGACAAAGAGAGCTTTATTTGTATTTGAGTTCTCCACAAAGAGTTTACACTACTAGGGCATATCTTTATCGTTGTCTTCAGTCGTTACCAAAATGAGTGAAAGGAAAAGGGTTAAATAGGTCATAATAAGGGTAAATAATTGAATAAGATCTACTTTCTTCTACTCCTTTTCGGACATGTTGATTTATTGAACTGTAAACATGTGATCTTGTATGCGTGTTTGAAACAAACGTTTAGCTCCTGGCGGAGGTAACTAAGAGCTCTTGAAGGTGAACATGTTGTGGTCCTCCTCAGTCGCCGGCCTACACGCTGGTGTGGACCCGGCAGGGGAACGGTAAGCTGCCCAACCGCGCCATGGACTTCAACGGCATCCTGACCATCCAGAACGTACAGCCGGAGGACGCGGGCGTCTATGTCTGCACGGGATCCAACATGTTCGCCATGGACGAGGGCAGTGCCGTCCTCTACGTGCCAGGTTCGTGATCCTTGGCAGCGTTAGCGTCCTCCTCCGCCCTACCGGCTCCGACTCTCTTCTTCCTGCTTCAGCTTGAGACGGAGCATGCTCGTCTGCTTCTTGTGCTCTGTGAACACTAACGCAACTTCCTCCACTCACAATCTTTGTGTGCCTTCAAATCTTCTCTATCGCTGCTTTGTGTGCCAAGTCTAAAGAACCTGCTCCGTCTGCAGAGGTACAGCTTGTGGGTTCTGGGATTCAGTCTTTGGAAAGGACTCCGGGATCAGTCCTAATGCAGTTTGTAAGAACTAATCCTGGGAACGCACCTCGTACTTGTTCTTGGCTCCAATAAACTTGTGGGTTCTGGGATTCAGTCTTTGGAAAGGACTCTGGGATGAGTCCTAATGCAGATTGTAAGAACTAATCCTGGGAACGCACCTCGTACTTGTTCTTGGCTCCAATAAACTTGTGGGTTCTGGGATTCAGTCTTTGGAAAGGACTCCGGGTTCAGTCCTAATGCAGATTGTAAGAACTAATCCTGGGAACGCACCTCGTACTTGTTCTTGGCTCCAATAAACGGGTGGTGGTTTGTTTGCTTTGTGATGATTCCTCCAACTTGAGGTTCTACCTTTCTTTACCTTTGGGTCTTTGGTGTCCTCTCTGCCGAGCTGTAGAGTGCAATAGTGAGGAGGAACGCGGATGCCTAAAAGGTGCTTAGAGACTGGCGATCACAGAGGACTTGTTTGAGGAGCGACTAAAAGAAGTCCAGTATTCCTTCCAGAATTTGCTGTGATGTTTCCAATCAAACGCTGCTGTTTGCCAAGTGCTCGACTTTTGAACGTGTTCTTGTAAGAGTGTTTGGGGCCACTTTTACTTGGTGATTCCAGGCCGGGACTTCAAGCAGAAGAGCCAACAAAACAACCACAATGTTTGTTTATTATTCACAAATCTTTGACTGAAATAAGTTGTAGAAATAAATGTGTCCATGGTTCCAGTGGCCAAAGTCACATTCCAAGGACTAAAGGGGACCTATGATGATTGGAATCCACACTTGACACACCCCCTTCTGGTCTACTTCAGGGGTTCCTTTTTCACTTTAGGGCCTAACCTTTCCACTAAATAAACATTAACACTGAATTAGTAATCATACTTTGATTTTAATGGTATTTGATTGTTATATCTAACCTACTTACACTTTACCAGTATGAAAGCATGTGTTAATCACAAAGATTATTATCAAGCCTTTGGCCAGGCTGAGTACAAAAAGAAATACTAATCAAATGTACTCTTAAAACTGATTTAAAAAAAACAAAAAACATTTACATACAATTATGTAATACTAAAATAAATACATTCTAAATCAATAATAATAAATATGTTTCATAAATAAATAGGCGATAAAATTTTGGATTAAATAAAAATACAGCTTCACCACATTAGTCATATTTTTTGCGCTGAAGAAACTTCTCTTTGTTTACTGGTTGCATTTAGATGGGCAAAGGAAAAAATATATAAATTGTGTATATATGTCTTTTTTATTTTTTTTCTGGTTGTGTTATTATACATATGTATATGTACATATACATATATATGTATATAGGTATATACATACATATATATAAATTGATTCTTATATATATATATATATATATATATATATATATATATATATATATATATATATATATATATATATGTGTATATATGTATGTATGTATGTACACAGTATATATATGTATGTTAAAGTTAAAGTACTAATGATTGTCACACACACCCTAGTTGTGGCGAAATTATTCTCTGCATTTCACCCATCACCCTTGATCACCCCCTGGGAGGTGAGGGGAGCAGTGAGCAGCAGCGGGGGCCGCGCCCGGGAATAATTTTTGGTGATTTAACCCCCAATTCCAACCTTTGATGCTGAGTGCCAAGCAGGGAGGTAATGGTCCCATTTTTATAGTCTTTGGTATGACTCGGCCGGGATTTGAACTCACGACCTACTGTGTGTGTGTGTATATATATATATATACATAAATATGTATATATATATATATATATATATACACTGTATATATAAATACTTATATACATATATTCAATATATGTATATGTACATATGTATATAAACGCAACCAGAAAAAGAATATATGTCTGTATATATATATATATATATATATATATATATATATATATATATATATATATATATATATATATATATATATATATATATATATATATATATATATATATGTATGTATGTATGTATATGCATGTATGTATATATATATGTGTGTATATATATATATAAATATACATACATACATATATGTATATACAGTATATACACATATATACACTGCTCCCCTCACCTCCCAGGGGGTGATCAAGGGTGATGGGTCAAATGCAGAGAATAATTTCTCCACACCTAGTGTGTGTGTGACAATCATTGGTACTTTAACTTTAACTTTAATATACATGCACACATATATGTATATATATATACATACATACATATATATGTATGTATGTATGTAAATATATGACTGTTTATTCTTTTATTCTTATAAGAATCAATTTTTAAAAATAATGTATGTTTTTAGGCTATCTCCATGCAATCAGGAAAAAAAATAAAATTGTATAATTTTTCTTTTTTTTAATATAAGAATCGATTTTTTAAAATGTTTTTTATGCCATCTCCATGCAATCAAACAAACAATAAGAATGTATTCTTATTTGTATTTCTTTTTTTATATGAAAACATTTTTAACAATACGTTTTTAGGCCATCTCCATGCAACCACACAACATAAATATTATTCCTTTTTCTTTTAATTTTTTTTTTTTTTAAATCTACTTTTAAAAATCCGTTTTTAGGCTGTATCCATGCAACCACAGGAAGAAAAAAAAAATACAGTATATATACGTATATTTTTTTTTTAATAATGCGTTTTTTCTAACGGGTAACCTATTTTGAAAACGTTACATTAAGATCATTATAGCAAATAATAGAAATATAAAAATCGATTCGTTACCCTAGGATTTGCAATCAGATCAATTCGTGAGGAGCCCAAAGGTTTCCGCCCCTATGTTAGTGATGTAATACGGGAGAGGTGTGTTCAAGGTTAAGAAACGCCTGGGAAAATGTAGCTTCTTGATGGAGAAATCTCGTTAAACTAGTCACGCTGCCGCGTTACCTTCTACTTCCTGGCCCATGTTGACAAAACAGTCCTGTGCGAAATGAATCAATTCCATGGACATCAGAGCAGGCGGGAGGGCAAGAAAGGAGGCGGAATGACAGCGGAGTGGGAGGAGTAAGGCCTACAGAATACACCAGAAATGCCCACATCAGTATGTCCGTCAATCTGTGACATCACAAATGGCCCACTGTTTGAAAAAACAAAACCTCATGTCCAAATGCGTTATGATTTTGGGTATTTCTAACACGACAACTTTTATACGTTTATAAATCATCAAAGGTCCCCTTTAAGGAGATCATCTCAGCAGGTGTTTGCTTGTGTGTCTGTCACTACTTTGACATTTATCACCACTGTGTACTCCAAGGTGCTTGTACTTACCTCATGCTGTACTATTTATCATGACTGTGAACAACCGTGACCCCCAAGCTGTATGTCGAGGAAACGGCTGCTGCTAACCTGCATGTGCGGCCATGTTGTGTGTCTTTGTTGTCCTTGTGTGTGTGTTTGTGTGTGTGTGTGTGACAAAGTGTTGTCGTGTTTTCCGTCACTTCACGCGTCTGCCTGCCGTCCTGGTGCGATATGAGCACGATTAAACAAGTGTATGTGAGCTCAGTCTGCCATTTGATCGCATGTGAGGAAGAATTAAAAAGCACCGAACCTCTAAACTGACACAACTTGTGTGTTTTATGTTTGTTACACAACGTGCTGATGGAATATGACAACAACAACTTGTGTGTTTGCTGATGTTTGTTACACAATGTGACATTAACTACATACTCTTTACTGGTCCACACCATAGGAGTTCCCCGACTGTTTCACTTCTGATACAATAGGAGTGTTGAACTTGCCCCATACCGATATTGGTCCGATACGATATCAGCAGGAATCATACCTACTTGTATTATTTAGTAGTGTGGAATGTTAGAAAAAGGACGAGTCAAACAGAGAACAATGGTAGTTATGAAAAACACTAACTTATTTATTATTAACATCTGGAGTGGACTTATGCTGTGTGCTATTGTGTGCTTAGCTGCTGTGTAGCTGCTAGCTCCTCCTAGCCTGTAGCCTAGCATGTTTACCTTTTGTAAATAACTTTAGTAAAATAGAAGAAATTGTGTGCTTATTGGAGGACATTTAGATGTTAACTGTCTGTCCAGCTTTGTACACGTAAACAGGACTGCTTGTATCGCACATGATATCACACACAAATACACCCTCTGCAGGACTGCTTGTATTGCACTTGATATCACACACAAGTAAACATGTTGCGGGACTGCTTGTATCGCACATGATATCACACACAAGTAAACCCGCTGCAGAGCTGCTTGTATCGCACGTGATATCACACAAGTAAACACCCTGCGGGACTGCTTGTATCGCACGTGATATCACACGCAAGTAAACACACTACAGGGACTGCTCGTATCGCACATTATATCACACGCAAGTAAATACACTGCAGAGACTGCTTGTATAGCACATGATATCACACGCATGTAAACACCCTGCAGGGTCTGCTTGTATCGCACATGATATCACACACAAGTTAACACGCTGCAGGGATTCTTGTATCACACATGATATCACACGCATGTAAACACGCTGCAGGGACTGCTTGTATCGCACATGATATCACACACAAGTGAACACGCTGCAGGGATCCTTGTATCGCACATGATATCACGTACAAGTATACACATTGCAGAGACTGCTTGTATCGCACATGATATCACACTCATGTAAACACGCTGCAGGGACTGCTTGTATTGCACAAGATATCACACACAAGTAAACATGTTGCGGAACTGCTTGTATCGCACATGATATCACACACAAGTAAACATGCTGCAGGGCTGCTTGTATCGCACAGGATATCACACGCAAGAAAACACTCTGCAGGACTGCTTGTATTGTACATGATATCACACACAAGTAAACACGCTGTAGGAACTGCTTGTATCGCACGTGAAATCACACACAAGTAAACATGTTGCGGGACTGCTTGTATCGCACAGGATATCACACACAAGTAAACCCGCTGCAGGGCTGCTTGTATCGCACATGATATCACACAAGTAAACACACTGCGGGACTGCTTGTATCGCACGTGATATCACACGCAAGTAAACACGCTGCAGGGACTGCTCGTATCGCACATTATATCACGCACAAGTAAATACACTGCAGAGACTGCTTGTATCGCACATGATATCACACGCAAGTTAATACGCTGAAGGACTGCTTGTATCGCACATGATATCACACACAAGTAAACACGCTGCAGGGATCCTTGTATCGCACATGATATCACACGCATGTAAACTCGCTGCAGGGACTGCTTGTATCGCACATGATATCACACACAAGTAAACACGCTGCAGGGATCCTTGTATCGTACATGATATCACATACAAGTATACACACTGCAGAGACTGCTTGTATCGCACATGATATCACATGCAAGTAAACACGCTGCAGGACTGCTTGTATCGCACATGATATCACACACAAGTAAACACTCTGCAGGACTGCTTGTATCACACACATCACACACAAGTAAACACGCTGTAGGGATCCTTGTATCGCACATGACATCACACGCATGTAAACACGCTGCAGGGACTGCTTGTATCGCACATGATATCACACACAAGTAAACACGCTGCAGGGATCCTTGTATCGTACATGATATCACGTACAAGTATACACACTGTAGAGACTGCTTGTATCGCACATTATGTCACACACAAGTAAACCCGCTGCAGGGCTGCTTGTATCACGCATGATATCACACGCAAGTAAACACTCTGCAGGACTGCTTGTATCACACACATCACACGCAAGTAAACAGGCTGCAGGGACTGCTTGTATTGCACGTGATATGACACACAAGTAAACATGTTGCGGAACTGCTTGTATCGCACATGATATCACACACAAGTAAACCCGGTGCAGGGCTGCTTGTATCGCACATGATATCACACACAAGTAAACACGCTGCAGGGACTGCTCGCACCGCACATTATATTACACGCAAGTAAATACACTGCAGAGACTGCTTGTATCGCACACGATATCACACGCGAGTAAATACGCTGAAAGACTGCTTGTATCGCACATGATATCCCACACAAGTTAACACGCTGCAGGACTGCTTGTATCGCACATTATATCACACGCATGTAAACACGCTGCAGGGACTGCTTGTATCGCACATGATATCACACACAAGTAAACACGCTGCAGGGATCTTTATATCACACATGATATCACGTACAAGTATACACACTGCAGAGACTGCTTATATCACACATGATATCACACGCAAGTAAATACGCTGAAGGACTGTTTGTATCACACATGATATCACACACGTAAACACGCTGCAGAGCTGCTTGTATCGCACATGATATCACACACAAGTAAACACGCTGCAGGGCTGCTTGTATCACACATGATATCACGTACAAGTAAACACGCTGCAGGACTGCTTGTATTGTACATGATATCACACACAAGTAAACACGCTGCAGGACTGCTTGTATCGCACATGATATGACACATTATATAACACGCAAGTAAACATGCTGCAGGGCTGCTTGTATCGCACATTATATCACACACAAGTAAACACGCTGCAGGGCTGCTTGTATCGCACATGATATCATGTACAAGAATACACGCTGCAGGACTGCTTGTATCGCACATGATATCACACACAAGTAAACACGCTGCAGGACTGCTTGTATCGCACATTATATCACACGCAAGTAAACACGCTGCATGACTGCTTTTATTGCACATTATATCACACGCACATAAACACGCTGCAGGACTGCTTGTATCGCACACGATATCACACTCCAGTTAACATGCTGCTGGACTGCTTGTATCGCACATGATATCACACGCAAGTAAACACACTGCGGGACTGCTTGTATCGCACATGATATCACACACAGGTAGACACTCTGCGGGACTGTTTGTATCGCACATGATTTCACCCGCTGCAGGACTGCTCGTATCGCACATGATATCAGGGGCGCCGCTAGGGATTTTGGGCCCCATGAAAAGAATCTTTACAGGGCCCCCAACACAGTGTCATTATTTTTTCTGTATTATAATTTCATCATCATTAGGGGCCTCTCTGGGCCCCCCTCCATCATGGGCCCCTAGAATCCGTCTCCTTTACTCCCCCTTTTCGGCGCCCCTGCATGATATCACACACACGTAAGCACTCTGCAGAAACTGCTTGTATCGCACGTGATATCACATATATTCATTTTCATCACATACTTTGTTTCATGCTGATATCGGACCAGTATCGGATTGGGACAGCCATAGCTTGCTCAAGATTTAGCTTGTTTGATATTTTCCAGCAGACCGACAACCTCCCCAGTATAATACAAAGTACCATATACACGTGATACTACTTAGTACATAGTAATATACACGATACAGAATCAGACACGAGAATTGGAATATTTTGCAGCATGAGAACGATCCAAGACGGTCGCACCAACAACTTTCTCCGTAGGTCAAAGGTCACATACTGCATACATCCAATTCAACTTTGTCTCAACAACCAAGGGAAATGTTTTATTTTCCAGTCGCTCCAGGAATGTGAGATCAATTCCCTTCTTTTCCACCGATCCCAATCGATTATGTTTGTTTTTTTGCCCATTCAGCATCTTTACCACCAATCAAATGAGTCTCTGAGCGGCGCTCAAACGCTCGTCAACTTTCTAATAAAACTTGTTCATTTCTGGTGTCGACGATCCTGGCTACACCCCCAAGCCTTCTGGGTAATTTTACTTTCTAGTTGACATGATTTTATATACAAAACCCAAAACCAGCGAAGTTGGCACATTGTGTAAATGGTAAATAAAAACAGAATACAATGATTAGCAAATCCTTTTCAACTCATATTCAATTGAATAGACTGCAAAGACAAGATATTTAATGTTCCAACTGGAAATCTTTGTTATTTTTTGCAAATATTAGCTCACTTGGAATTTGATGCCTGCAACATGTTTCAAAAAAGCTGGCACAAGTGGCAAAAAAGACTGAGAAAGTTGGGGAATGCTCATCAAGCACTTATTTGGAACATCCCACAGGTGAACAGGCTAATTGGGAACAGGTGGGTGCCATGATTGGGTATAAAAGCAGCTTCCATGAAAACAAGGATGGGACACCACTTTGTCAACACATACGTGAGCAAATTGTCCAACATTTTAAGAACAACATTTCTTAACCAGCTATTGCAAGGAATTTAGGGATTTCACCATCTACGGTCCGTGATATCATCAAAAGGTTTAGAGAATCTGGAGAAATCACTGCAAGGCCGAAAACCAACATTGAATGCCCATGATGTTCGATCTCTCAGGCGGTACTGCATCAAAAGGCGACATTGGTGTGTAAAGGATATCACCACATGGGCTCAGGAACACTTCGGAAAACCACTGTCAGTAACTACAGTTGGTCGCTACATCTGTAAGTGCAAGTTCAAACTCTACTATGCAAAGCCAAAGCCATTTATCAACAACACCCAGAAATGCCACTGGATTCGCTGGGCCAGAGCTCATCTAAGCTGGACAGATGCAGATTGTAAAAGGTGGTCTGACGAGTCCACATTTCAAATTGTTTTTGGAAACTGTGGACGTCGTGTCGTCCGGACCAAAGAGGAAAAGAACCATCCGGATTGTTATAGGCGCAAAGTTGAAAAGCCAGCATCTGTGATGGTATGGGGGTGTATTAGTGCACAAGACATGGGTAACTTACACATCTGTGAAGGCACCATTAATGCTGAAAGGTACATACAGGTTTTGAAGCAACGTATGTTGCCATCCAAGCAACGTTACCATGGACGCCCCTGCTTATTTCAGCAAGACAATGCCAAGCCACGTGTTACATCAACGTGGCTTCATAGTAAAAGAGTGCGGGTACTAGACTGGCCTGCCTGTAGTCCAGACCTGTCTCCCATTGAAAATGTGTGGCGCATTAAAATACCACAACAGAGACCCTCGGACTGTTGAACAACTTAAGCTGTACATCAAGCAAGAATGGGAAAGAATTTCACCTGAAAAGCTTCAAAAATTGGTTTTCTCAGTTCCCAAGCGTTTACTGAGTGTTGTTAAAAGGAAAGGCCATGTAACACAGTGGTGAAAATGCCCCTGTGACAACTTTTTTGCAATGTGTTGCTGCCATTAAATTCTAAGTTAATGATTATTTGCAAAAAAAAAAAAAAGAAGTTTAAATGTCTTGTCTTTGCAGTCTATTCAATTGAATATAAGTTGAAAAGGATTTGCTAATCATTGTATTCTGTTTTTATTTACCATTTACACAACGTGCTAACTTCACTGGTTTTGGGTTTTGTATATTTTTGGGGTTCCGAAAAGGAATTTTCAAAATTGGCTCACTAGCGCCACCTTTAAAATGAGAACAAATCAGTCCTAGGGACTTTGACCAAATGAGTGGAGGTTAAAATTACGGACACGACATATACAGGCGATGATGAGTTGCAAAAAATGATTGCCTACGCCGTTAGATGTGGGCGGGGCATGGCGCCAAACTTTGCTCCGGTTAATTCGCCACAAAACACAAAACGTTAATAACGCGGCTCCACAAATTCAGATATTGGTGTTATTTGGCATAAAAATGACGATGATGACACCTTGAAGTGTCCGAAAGGTCAGCACCTGTTCATACCTACTCGTAGTGGGCGGAGCCTAGCGGCGAATACTACCCCACGCCATCACCAATCGAACGGTCATTTATGCGCTTTGGCTGATCAGAGACGGACACTAAATTGATGGGGGATGATTTATGGCCCATGATCTTGATCTAAATTGCTACAAATGATGAGAACAGTCTGAAGTGGCTTTAGTTGTATTTTAATTTTATTTTTGTTCATTTTATTTATTTATTTTTTTAAATTTAGTTTAATTTTCTTATTTTTTTTTTTTTTTTTTAATCTTCTGTTTGAATGCCTTTTGGACGTGCATGTAAAGTCCCCGTTTTATGCAGACACGTCATGGATGGCAACATTTTTTAATTCATTTTATTTTACTTCATTTTATTTTATTTTATTTTAATTTTAATTTTTTTTTGTTTTGTTTTGTTTTGTTTTGTTTTGTTTTAATCTTCTGTTTGAATGCCTTTTGGGCGTGCAAGTAAAGTCCCTGTATTATGCAGACACGTCACAGATGGCAAACATTTTTTATTAATTTTATTTTATTTTATTTTATTTTATTTTATTTTATTTTAATTTTATTTTATTTTTTATTTTGTTTTATTAAATTAAAAAAAAAAAAGAAAAAAAGTATCTTCTGTTTGAATGCCTTTTGGACGTGCACGTAAAGTCCCCGTATTATGCAGACACGTCACGGATGGCAAAAATGTTTTATTCATTTTATTTTATTTTTCTTTATTTTATTTTATTTATTTATTTATTTATTTATTTATTTATTTATTTATTTATTTATTTATTTATGTATTTATGTATTTATTTATTTAATCTTCTGTTTGAATGCCTTTTGGATGTGCACGTAAAGTCCTCGTTTTATGCAGACA
>NC_084548.2:61667500-61737500 GCF_033978685.3 Nerophis lumbriciformis
CACACACACACACATATATATACGCACACACACATATATATATATATACAAACCCCGTTTCCATATGAGTTGGGAAATTGTGTTAGATGTAAATATAAACGGAATACAATGATTTGCAAATCATTTTCAACCCATATTCAGTTGAATATGCTACAAAGACAACATATTTGATGTTCAAACTGATAAACATTTTTTTTTTTTTTTTGCAAATAATCATTAACTTTAGAATTTGATGCCAGCAACACGTGACAAAGAAGTTGGGAAAGGTGGCAATAAATACTGATAAAGTTGAGGAATGCTCATCAAACACTTGTTTGGAACATCCCACAGGTGTGCAGGCTAATTGGGAACAGGTGGGTGCCATGATTGGGTATAAAAGTAGATTCCATGAAATGCTCAGTCATTCACAAACAAGGATGGGGCGAGGGTCACCACTTTGTCCACAACTGTGTGAGCAAATAGTCAAACAGTTTAAGAACAACGTTTCTCAAAGTGCAAATGCAAGAAATTTAGGGAAAAAAATAAATAAAAAATTAAATTAAATTAAAAAAAATAATAATAGTGCCCAAGGCATGGGTAACTTACACATCTGTGTAGGCACCATTAATGCTGAAAGGTACATACAGGTTTTGGAACAACATATGCTGCCATCTAAGCGCCGTCTTTTTCATGGACACCCCTGCTTATTTCAGCAAGACAATGCCAAGCCACATTCAGCACGTGTTACAACAGCGTGGCTTCATAAAAAAAGAGTGCGGGTACTTTCCTGGACATTGAATATGGGTTGAAAAGGATTTGCAAATCATTGTATTCCGTTTATATTTACATTTAACACAATTTCCCAACTCATATGGAAACGGGATTTATACTAACCCCGATGTAAATATAAACGAAATACAATGATTTGCAAATCATTTTCAACCCATATTCAGTTAAATGCACTACAAAGACAAGATATTTGATGTTCAAACTCATAAACTTAATTTTTTTTTGCAAATAATTAACTTAGAATTTCATGGCTGCAACACATGCCAAAGTAGTTGGGAAAGGGCATGTTCACCACTGTGTTACATGGCCTTTTCTTTTAACAACACTCAATAAACGATTGGGAACTGAAGAAACTAATTGTTGAAGCTTTGAAAGTGGAATTCTTTCCCATTCTTGTTGTATGTAGAGCTTCAGTTGTTCAGCAGTCCGGGGTCTCCGCAGTCGTATTTTACGCTTCATAATGCGCCACACATTTTCAATGGGAGACACGTCTGGACTGCAGGCGGGCCAGGAAAGTACCCACACTCTTTTTTTACAAAGCCACGCTGTTGTAACACGTGCTGAATGTGGCTTGGCATTGTCTTGCTGAAATAAGCAGGGGTGTCCATGAGTGTTCCTGAGCCCATGTGGTGATATCCTTTAGAGATTGATGTCGGTTTTTGATACAGTGCAGTCTGAGGGATCGAAGGTCACTGTCATTCAATGTTGGTTTCCAGCCATGCTGCTTACGTGGAGTGATTTCTCCAGATTCTCTGAACCTTTTGATGATATTATGGACCGTAGATGTTGAAATCCCTAAATTTCTTGCAATTGCACTTTGAGAAACGTTGTTCTTAAACTGTTTGACTATTTGCTCACGCAGTTGTGGACAAAGTGGTGACCCTCGTCCCATCCTTTCTTGTGAAAGACTGAGCCTTTTTTGGGAAGCTGTTTTTATACCCAATCATGGCACCCACCTGTTCCCAATTTGCCTGTTCACCTGTGGGATGTTCCAAACAAGTGTTTGATGAGCATTCCTCAACTTTATCAGTATTTATTGCCACCTTTCCCAACTTCTTTGTCACGTGTTGCTGGCATCAAATTCTAAAGTTAATGATTATTTGCACAAAAAAAAAATGTTTATCAGTTTGAACATCAAATATGTTGTCTTTGTAGCATATTCAACTGAATATGGGTTGAAAATGATTTGCAAATCATTGTATTCCGTTTATATTTACACCTAACACAATTTCCCAACTCATATGGAAACGGGGTTTGTACATATATACACACTTATACAGTATATGTATATATATACACATATACATATATATATATATATATATATATATATATATATATATATATATATATATATATTTACATATATACACACATTATATATATATATATATATATATATATATATACATATATAAATATATATATATAAATATATATATATATATATATATATATATATATATATATATATATATATATATATATATATATATATATATATATATATATATATATATATATATTTAAATGTGGTGAAGTTTTATTATAATGATTACACCAAATAATACATTGTGTGACTTGGTTTGAGTCGGGAATCGATTCAGACTCAAAGATGCTCCCTCCCCCACTGGTTGCGATCAGGAGTATTGGTAATCAATAGCGAACTGAGCCGTCACCTGTCCCTCCCCCTCTTGCTCCCTCTAGAGGCCTCACAGACTCAGACCTTTTACACGGCCTATGAAATGTTTGAAGGACACAGAAAGCGTAAGTCAGCATGGGCATGGAGTGCTCTCGCTCGCCTCTCTCTCTCTCTCCTTATGCTCTGCATGACCTCCTCTCCCACAGCATGGACCTGGTCCAGAGACCTTCACGTGGACTCTGTGTTCCAGTCCACAGCTTGTTCAGTTCTTTGGTTTATGGGGGAATACTCTTTCTGTCTTATGGACGACTCTTCTCATGAATGTTGAGCCAGCCTGTAAATGTAATCTTTATTTTAGTCTAAGCGTTCTTTATTTTAGTGTAAATGTACTTTATTTTAGTGTAAATGTATTCTTTATTTTATTATAAATGTACTATATTTTAGTGTAAATATATTATTTATTTTAGTGTAAATATAGTCTTTATTTTAGTGTAAATATATTTTTTATTTTAGTATAAATATAGTCTTTATTTTAGTGAAAATATATTCTTTATTTTAGTGTAAATATAGTCTTTATTTGAGTGTAAACGTAAATCCAAAACAACACTCCACATGAAACATGATACAGTAACGATCATGTTGACTTCACTAAAGTGGACCCTTAGTATGCCAACACAAATACCAAATAACTATGTCATGTCCAAGTAATATTTTAACAGTAAAAAACATTTTTAAAATGTTTTTGTTTTTTTTTTACCAGCGCTGTCTTGATCTGAAAGTGATATCACACCGACATCATCAACAAATATACAACGGATCGGCTTGCATGTAAACTGTTTGATGTCATGCACGATGTCATTAGTGCTGCGCTATAAGCGGTCCTGCAGCGTTTTTACTTGTGTGTGATATCATGTGCGATACGAGCAGTCATGCAGCGTGTTTACTTGTGTGTGATATCATGTGCGATACGAGCAGTCATGCAGCGTTTTTACTTGTGTGTGATATCATGTGCGATACGAGCAGTCATGCAGCGTGTTTACTTGTGTGTGATATCATGTGCGATACAAGCAGTCCTGCGGAGTGTTTACTTGTGTGTGATATCTGGGCAAAAGAAGCAGTCCTGTAGCGAGTTTTACTAGTGTGCGATATCATGTGCGATACAAGCGGTCCTGCAGAGTGTTTACATGTGTGTGATATCATGTGCGATAGAAGCAGTCCTGTAGCGAGTTTTACTTGCGTGCAATATCATGTGCGATACAAGCGGTCCTGCAAAGTGTTTACTTGTGTGTGATATCATGTGCGATAGAAGCAGTCCTGTAGCGAGTTTTACTTGCGTGCAATATCATGTGCGATACAAGCGGTCCTGCAAAGTGTTTACTTGTGTGTGATATCATGTGCAACATAAGCAGTTCTGTAGCGAGATTTACTTCCGTGCGATATCATGTGCAATACAAGCGGTCCTGCAGAGTGTTTACTTGTGTGTGATATCATGTACGATAGAAGCAGTCCTGTAGTGAGTTTTACTTGAGTGCGATATCATGTGTGATACAAGCAGTCCTACATAGTGTTTACTTGTGTGATATCATGTGCGATACAAGCAGTCCTGCAGCGTGTTTACTTGTGGCTGACATGATGTGCGGTCCAAGCGGTACTGCAGAGAGTTTTACTTGCGTGCGATATCATGTGTGATACAATAGATCCTGCTGCGTGTTTACTTGTGTGCGATGATATGTGCAATACAATCAATCCTGCTGTGTGTTTACTTGTGTGCGATACAAGCAGTCCCGCAGAGTGTTTACTTGTGTGTGGTATCATGTGCGATACAAGCAGTCCTGCAGAGTGTTTACTTGTGTGTGGTGTCATGTGCAATAGAAGCAGTCCTCTAGCGAGTTTTACTTGCGTGCGATATTATGTGTGATACAAGCAGTCATGCAGCGTGTTTACTTGTGTGTGATATCATGTGCGACACAAGCAGTCCTGCAATGTGTTTAACTTGCGTGCGATACCATGTGCGATGCAAGCGGTCCTGCAACGTGTTTACTTGTGCGTGAGATGATGTGCGGTACAAGCAGTCCTGCAGAGAGTTTTACTTGCGTGCGATATCATGTGCAATACAAGCAATCCTGCTGCGTGTTTACTTGTGTGCAATATTGTGTGCGATACAAGCAGTCCCGCAGAGTGTTTACTTGTGTGTGATATCATGTGCGATGGAAGCAGTCCTGTAGCAAGTTTTACTTGCTTGCGATATCATGTGCGATACAAGCAGTCATGCAGCGGGTTTACATGTGTGTGATATCATGTGCGATACAAGCGGTCCTGCAGCGTGTTTGCTTGTGCGTGACGCGATGTGACGTACAAGCGGTCCTGCAGAGAATTTTACTTGCGTGCGATATCATGTGCGATACAAACGACCCTGCTGCGTGTTTACTTGTGTGCGATATCATGCGCAATACAAGAAATCCTGCTGTGTGTTTACTTGTGTGCGATTTCGTGTGCGATACAAGCGGCCCCGCAGAGTATTTACTTGTGTGTGATATCATGTGCGATACAAGCAGTCCCGCAGAGTGTTTACTTGTGCAAAGCTGGACAGACAGTTAACATCTAAATGTCCTCAAATAAACACACCATTTTTTCTATTTTACTAAAGTCCTTTACAAAAGGTAAACATGCTGGGCTATAGGCTACTAGGAGCTAACAGCTACACGACAGCTAAGCACACAATAGCACACAAGCTAATAATAATCATTGAACAATAAAAGGTGACATTTGTCAATATAAACGAGTATGAAATAATCATAGTTGCGTATTACTTACACATACGTCTACAAGGCAGTATTCGAAAGTGTCCAGTAACAAACGTGTCCGCATCGTTCCACTTACTATATCACGAGCTTAACTCCGTGAAGTATTCCGACCAAACTATTACCACCCCGTTTCAACTTGAAGACAGCATAAGTCCATTCCAGACAGTCAATAATAAATAGGTTAGTGTTTTCCAGAACTACCATTGTTCTCCGTTTGACTCGTTTCACTTGATCACACCTTTTCTAACATTCCACACTACTAAATGACACAAGTATGCATGCCAGGGGTCCACGGCGGGTTTCAGCACGATGGAACCTCATCTGGGCTTCAAACACGGTGGTCTTCCATCACAAGCTCCTGGCATGATAAAGACTCTCTGCCCTACGTCTACTCTTCACACAGCAAGTTCTTGATCTCCGGAGGACACCAAGTCACTTCAAGTGGTACCTCGGCTTATCGGTCTTTTGGTGGACCCCCGTAAGATCCCACCAAAACACCCGCTCTTACTCGCGAGCTTTAGCTTCCAGCTAGAGATGGACATAACTGTGTTTTTCCAAGCATGCCTGTGAAGAAAGTGAGTGAAGAAGTGGATGATATTCATTGAATTAAAGAAAGAAATCATCAAAAAAGATGATAGTTAGCGTCGCTCGTCTGCACCATACTGAAGCGGAATGAGTCGGTAACGCCAGCCCAGGACCTTAAATAAAAATATGTAAGCATATATCCATGAAAATATGTTGAAGCTGCTGATGGTGTGTTTGACGGAGAATCAGCTGAAAGGAGATACAGTGGGTAAATAATTGGCATTACTTTGTAAAACTACTGTACTTGTTAGGACTACATTCTCATGTATTGTTTATATACAATATATTTTAAATTAAAAATTATTTTTTTTAGTTAGTTTGAATGTTTAACGTGGATCGCAGTATTTTGGGTTCCAAGCGAGGTCACAGGACCAATTAGAGCCGTAAGCCGAGGTACCGCTCCACTTGAAATGTGGTGTTGAAACTATTTAGGTCATCCGGGGTCCTCCTTCCCACCAAGGCCCATGTTGTCACTCGGGTCACAGCTGCAACAGTCCCAGAGGTTCTGGCTGGCCTGCTTGAAACTTCTCCCTCCTCACTGAAAGAAGTCTTTCTTTTGCTTTGGCAGCGTGCAGGATGGCCGCCTGCCAAACTCCTAAAGGCAGCAGGAACACACTTCATGCCACTTCTCCGTCTCCTCTGAGCAGCAGCGAGTGCCATCAGGGCTCCGCTGTGGCCCTTAGTCACACATTCCTTTGGTTTCCATGGTGACCATTGTTTCTTCTGTAGCTGCTGAGGGCGCCCAGCCGGTGGCCACCATCAGGCCTTCATCACTGACTGTCCAGCAGGGCCAGAGGGCGGAGTTTCGCTGCACGGTGACCGGGAATCCCACTCCTGCCGTCGAATGGATCGGTAAGATCACCTGGAGTTCATGCGGTTTTATGGTTTCTCCTCTTCTACAGGGACAGACTCCTGTTGTCATGTTACATTGTGATGTTACACTGTGATGTTAAACTGTCATGTTACATTGTCATGATATACATTTTGATGCTTCATTGTGATGTTCCATTGTGATGTTACATTGTGATGTTACATTGTGATGTTACATTGCGATGTTACATTGTGACGTTACATTGTGACGCTACATTGTGATGTTACATTGTCATGTTACATTGTCATGTTACATTGTCATGTTACATTGTCATATTGCATTGTTATGTTGCATTGTGATGTTACATTGTGATATTACATTGTGATGTTACATTGTGATGTTACATTGTCATGTTACATTGTCATGTTACATTATGTTGCATTGTCATGTTACATTGTGACGTTACATTGTGACGTTACATTGTGACGTTACATTGTGACGTTACATTGTGACGTTACATTGTGACGTTACATTGTGACGTTACATTGTGACGTTACATCGTGACGTTACATTGTGACGTTACATTGACATCTTGCATTGTCATGTTACAATGTCATGTTACATTGTCATGTTACATTGTGACATTTAATTGTGACGTTACATTGAGACGTTACATCGTGACGTTACATTGACATCTTACATTGTCATGTTACATTGTCATGTTACATTGTGACATGTAATTGTGACGTTACATTGCGACGTTACATTGCGACGTTACATTGCCATCTTACATTGTCATGTTACATTGTCATATTATATTGTTATGTTACATTGTCATGTTACATTGTGGCATTTAATTGTGACGTTGCATTGTGACGTTACATTGTGACGTTACATTGTGACGTTACATTGTGACGTTACATTGTGACGTTACATTGTGACGCTACATTGTCGTGTTAAATTGTCGTGTTACATTGGCATGTTACATTGTCATGTAACATTGTCATGTTAAACTACGGTGTTAGATTGTGATGAAACATTGTGATGTTACATTGTCATCTTACATTGAGATGTTACATTGTGATGTTACATTTTCATGTTACATTGTGATGTCACATTGTGATCTTACATTGTGATGTTACAATGCCATGTTAAATTGTCTTGTTACATCGTCATGTTACATTGTCATGCTACATTGTCATGTTACATTGTGAAGTTACTTTGTCATGTTACGTTGTCATGTTACATTGCGATGTTAGGTAGTCATGTTACATTACAATGCTACGTTGTCATGTTACATTGTCATGTTAAATTGTCGTGTTACATTGGCATGTTACATTGTGATGTCACATTGTGATCTTACATTGTGATGTCACATTGTGACGTTACCTTGTGATGTTACATTGTGATGTTACAATGTCATGTTAAATTGTCTTGTTACATTGTCATGTTACATTGTGAAGGTACTTTGTCATGTTACATTGCGATGTTAGGTTGTCATGTTACATTACAATGCTACGTTGTCATGCTACATTGTCATGTTACAATGATATGTTATATTGTCATTTTACATTATCATGTTACATTGGGATGTTAAATTAGCATATTACATTTTGATTTTGCATTGTCATGTTACACTGTCAGGTTACATTTCTATGTTACATTGCTATGTTACATTTTAATGTCACATATTCATGTTACATTGTCAGGTTACATTTCTATGTTACATTGCTATGTTACATTGTCATGTTACATTGCAATGTTATATCGTAATGTTACATTGTAATGTTACATTTTGAATGTTACATATTAATTATAATATTGTGATGTTACATTGTAATGTTACATTTTGAATGTTACATATTAATTATAATATTGTGATGTTACATTGTAATGTTACAGGAGGACCCAGGAACAGAATGAGTCCAAGAGCAGTGATACGAGGCAACCTGTTGACCTTCACGGCAGTGGACCAGGCGGACGAGGGCGAGTACGCCTGCAAAGCCCTGAATACCCACGGCGAGCACACCGCACGGGTCTCCCTCTTTGTCAAAAGTATGAACCTCAAACTCCATAAAGCTCTGACCTCGTGTCACAACTGTGATCAGTCGCAAAACATCGGAAACTAAATATGGCACAGGACTGCATGATAAATATTGGACTGATATTAATGTGGACGTTTGTCTGCTGTAACCGTGACAACAGTTTGTCTGCACCATCCTCAACAACCAGGAAGATGAACACACTTCCTAGTCAGGAACTGCTCAAGCAGTCCAAATATTAAATATTATTTGGAGAAAAGAAGATTGGTAATCATCTTCTTTGTTTTGAAGAGTCCAACTCCAACGGCGTGGGCACGCAGCCTCAAGTCCAGGTCAGTCCGCAGAACATTGACGCTCACGAGGGCGACACCTTGAGGTTGTATTGCCGGGCCACGGGATCGCCCGCGGCCAAACTCACCTGGCTGAAGAACGGAGGCCAAATCCCATCCCAGGTGAGACGCCTTCAGAAGATGACTATATATTGTGACGTTACATTGTGACGTTACATTGTGACGTTACATTGTGACGTTACATTGTGATGCTACATTGTGATGTTACATTGTGGTGTTACATTGTCATGTTACAAGGTCATTTTACATTCTGATGTTACAATATGATGTTAAATTGTGATGTTACATTGTGATCTTACATTGTCATGCTACATTGTTATGTTACATTGTGACGTCACATTGTCATGTTACATTGTCATGTTACATTGTCATGTTACATGGTAATTTTACATTGTGATGTTACATTGTGATGTTACATTGTCATGATAAATTGCCGTGTTACATTGTTATGTTACATTGTCATGTTACATTGCAATATTACATTGTCATGTTACATTGTGTAGTAAAATTGCCATGTGACTGTAATGTTATATTGTAATGTTACATAGGGCTGTTACATTTTGATGTTACATTTTGATGTTACATTTTCATGTTACATTTTCATGTCACATTGTCATGTAACATAGTGATGTTACATTGTGATGTTACATTGTGACATTACATTGTGATGTTACATAGTCATGTCACATTGTGATGTTACATTGTCATGTTACATTGTCATGTTACATTGTGATGTTACATTGTGATGTTACATTGTGATGGTGCATTGTGATGTTACATTGTGATGTTACATTGTCGTCTTATATTGCCATGTTACATTGTGATGTTACATTGTAATTTTACATTGTGATTGCATTGTGATTTTACATTGTCATGTTACATTGTCATGTTACATTGTAATGTTACATTGTAATGTTACATTGTAGTTTTTACATTGTGATGTTACATTGTTATTTTACATTGTGATTGCATTGTGATTTTACATTGTGATTTTACATTGTCATGTTACATTGTCATGTTACATTGTAATGTTACATTGTGATGTTACATTGTAGTTTTTACATTGTGATGTTACATTGTTATTTTACATTGTAATGTTACATTATGATGTTACATTGTGATGTTGCATTGTGATGTTACATTGTCGTGTTACATTGCCATGTTACATTGTGATGCTGCATTGCCATGTTACATTGCCATGTTACATTGTCATGTTACATTGTCATGTTACATTGTGATGTTACATTGTGATGTTACATTGTGATGTTACATTGTCGTGTTATATTGCCATGTTACATTGTGATGTTACATTGTGATTACATTGTGATTTTACATTGTCATGTTACATTGTCATGTTGCATTGTAGTTTTTACATTGTGATGTTACATAGGGATGTTACATTGTCATGTTACATTGTAATGTTACATTGTGATGTTACATTGTCGTGTTACATTGCCATGTTACATTGCCATGTTACATTGTGATGTTACATTGTCATGTTATATTGCCATGTTACATTGTCATGTTACATTGTGGTGTTATCGGAAGACGCTCGCATGCTCGTTTACTCACAAGCGACGACAAAACCTCCCGGCCACTTCCGGCGCCGAAAGGTTTTGAAACTGTGACTGTTTTTGACTATTTATCTCTTATTTTTTTTCCCTCCTCTGTGTTTGTCTCCTCCCCTCACGTCGTCCCTCCTTGTTCTGACGTTTGCTCAGGCCGTCCCCTCTCATGGTTTCCATCAGTTTAAAAGCAACAGTGTTGATGTGTTCCACAGACGTGTTGAGGAGATGCAGGTCTGTCCATCAGTCCGCTGTCAATCCTGTAGACCGCGTCCTTTGTCCTCACTCACCCTGTCCTCACACTAAGTGCATGATCCACGTGTCCTTTTAGCCCACATGTCCATAGCTAGTCGCAAAGTCCCGTTACCTTCTTGGTCCAAAAGGCTTCCTAACATCCTTGCATGGAGAACTCACTTCCTGTCGTCTCCTGCCGATGAGCCGCTGTCCTTGGTCTCGTAGGGTCCCCGTCTTACCTTGACTGCGTCTACCAGCTGTACAAAACATATAGCAGGCATATTTTTCATTTCAGTTTAATATTTTGTTACTTGACGCTAGCTGACTAGCGTTCTAACTGTTAGCATTTCAGTTCAACATTCAAACGTAATTTCGACCCACATTTATTTTTCTAGTTTGGTGACTTGTTTCTTTGTAATTTAGCAAGTGTACGCCTCAGAGTCAAATATGTTGTCCTTTGAGGCATGCTAACTGTTAGCATTCTGAAGTTAACATGGTAGCCTTTTTGTTTCGGTGCTAATTTTGCATATCGTATATTTTGTTACTTGACGCTAGCTGACTAGCGTTCTAACTGTTAGCATTTTAGTTCAACATTCACACGTAATTTCAACCCACATTTCTTTTTCTAGTTTGGTGACTTGTTTCTTTGTAATTCAGCAAGTGTACGCCTCAGAGTCAAATATTTTGTCCTTTGAGGCATGGTAACTGTTAGCATTCTGAAGTTAGCATGGTAGCCTTTTTGTTTCGGTGCTAATTTTGCAGATCATATATTTTGTTACTTGACGCTAGCTGACTAGCGTTCTAACTGTTAGCATTTCAGTTCAACGTTCACACGTAATTTCGACTCACATTTATTTTTCTAGTTTGGTGACTTGTTTCTTTGTAATTTCGCAAGTGTACGTCTCAGAGTCAAATATTTTGTCCTTTGAGGCATGCTAACTGTTAGCATTCTGAAGTTAGCATGGTAGCCTTTTTGTTTTGGTGCTAATTTTGTAGATCATATATTTTGTTACTTAGCGCTAGCTGACTAGCGTTCTAACTTTTAGCATTTCAGTTCAACATTCACACGTAATTTCGACCCACATTTATTTTTCTAGTTTGGTGACTTGTTTCTTTGTAATCCAGCAAGTGTACGCCTCAGAGTCAAATATTTTGTCCTTTGAGGCATGCTAACTGTTAGCATTCTGAAGTTAGCATGGTAGCCTTTTTGTTTTGGTGCTAATTTTGCAGATCATATATTTTGTTACTTGACGCAAGCTGACTCGCGTTCTAACTGTTAGTATTTCAGTTCAACATTCACACGCAATTTGGACCCACGTTTCTTTTTCTAGTTTGGGGACTTGTTTCTTGCTAGTTTTGCAAGTCTACGCCTCAAGGTCAAATATTTTGTCCTTTGAGACATGGTAACTGTTAGCATTCTGAAGTTAGCATGGTAGCCTTTTTGTTTCGGTGCTAATTTTGCAGATCATATATTTTGTTACTTGACGCTAGCTGACTAGCGTCTTAACTGTTAGCATTTCAGTTCAACATTCACACGTAATTTCGACCCACATTTATTTTTCTAGTTTGGTGACTTGTTTCTTTGTAATCCAGCAAGTGTACGCCTCAGAGTCAAATATTTTGTCCTTTGAGGCATGCTAACTGTTAGCATTCTGAAGTTAGCATGGTAGCCTTTTTGTTTTGGTGCTAATTTTGCAGATCATATATTTTGTTACTTGACGCAAGCTGACTCGCGTTCTAACTGTTAGTATTTCAGTTCAACATTCACACGCAATTTGGACCCACGTTTCTTTTTCTAGTTTGGGGACTTGTTTCTTGCTAGTTTTGCAAGTCTACGCCTCAAGGTCAAATATTTTGTCCTTTGAGACATGGTAACTGTTAGCATTCTGAAGTTAGCATGGTAGCCTTTTTGTTTCGGTGCTAATTTTGCAGATCATATATTTTGTTACTTGACGCAAGCTGACTAGCGTTCTAACTGTTAGCATTTCAGTTCAACGTTCACACGTAATTTCGACTCACATTTATTTTTCTAGTTTGGTGACTTGTTTCTTTGTAATTTCGCAAGTGTACGTCTCAGAGTCAAATATTTTGTCCTTTGAGGCATGCTAACTGTTAGCATTCTGAAGTTAGCATGGTAGCCTTTTTGTTTTGGTGCTAATTTTGCAGATCATATATTTTGTTTCCTGACGCTAGCTGACTAGCGTCTTAACTGTTAGCATTTCAGTTCAACATTCACACGTAATTTCGACCCACATTTATTTTTCTAGTTTGGGGACTTGTTTCTTGCTAGTTTTGCAAGTGTACGCCTCAAGGTCAAATTATTGTCCTTTGACGCATTCTAAATGTTAGCATTCTGAAGTTAGCATGGTAGCCTTTTTGTTTTGGTGCTAATTTTACAGATCATATATTTTGTTTCTTGACGCTAGCTGACTAGCGTTCTAACTGCTAGCATTTCAGTTCAACATTCACACGTAATTCCGACCCATATTTCTTTTTCTAGTTTGGTGACTTGTTTCTTTGTAATTTAGCAAGTGTACGCCTCAAGGTCAAATGTGTTGTCCTTTGATGCATGCTAACTGTTATCATTCTGAAGTTAGCATGGTAGCCTTTTTTTTGTTGCTAATTTTTGCAGATCATATATTTTGTTTCTTGACGCTAGCTGACTAGCATTCTAACTGTTAGCATTTCAGTTCAACATTCACACGTAATTTCGACCCACATTTCTTTTTCTAGTTTGGTGACTTGTTTCTTTGTAATTTAGCAAGTGTACGCCTCAGAGTCAAATATTTTGTCCTTTGACGCATGCTAACTGTTAGCATTCTAAAGTTAGCATGGTAGCCTTTTTGTTTTGGTGCTAATTTTGCAGATCATATATTTTGTTTCTTGACGCTGGCTGACTAGTGTTCTAACTCTTAGCATTTCTGTTCAACTTCCACTTTTCAACAAACCAATCATAAGGGCAGCAATGGTAGTCAAACGTAGAAGTAGAAGTTAGGAACAAGATTCTGTGGCAAAGACCATCCTTGTCTACGTCAAACCTAGCTTTTGTGTTGCATTAGCTAGCGGTGTCGTGTTTGTGTTTGTTTCAAAGCTTGTAGTCTGGTAAGTAGTGTGCGTCTACAGTAATGTCCAAAATGAAATGTTCCACAACTTCTCTAATCAGGCCAGCCTGGATCGCACCGATATCGGTACCCTGCTCATCCCCAACGTGAAGGTATCGGACTCAGGCACGTACATGTGTGTCGGCAGCAACAGCGTGGGCTCCAACAGCGCCCCCATCAGAGTCGTGGTGACCAGAGGTGAGACGTTCAACTGATCTTCAGGATTCTGTAGGCAAGGATTTAAACTTTATGTTCGTGTCCTCGCAGCCGATCAAAGCTCCTCGCCGGTCACAATCGTGCCGTCGGCGGCGGACGTCCACGAAGGCGGAGACTTGCTCCTTAACTGCGTGGCGTCTGGAAGTCCTCCTCCTCAAATCACCTGGACCAGAGCCGGTGGAAGCCTCTCTTCCAACCACCAGGTAGCCTAACGCATAAACAACATATATAACAGTGGTGTCCAAACTGCGTACTTCACAGCATTTACTTATATGACCCAATCCAAACAACCTTCCCGAGTCATGGCGCAGAAAAAAAAAATTCAACCAGCGCAGAACGTCAACAAACATGATCACACATAACAAGACCTGCTCACTGAACTTTGTGGATATTATAAAAAAAAACAACAGCTAAACGTCATTAAAAAAAACTAAATTACACCCATTTAAATCAATTGAAAGGCATGATGTGAAAAATGAAAAAAAAAAAACTCTCTCCATACTTGTCCAGTATAGCTGCTTGATATGTGTGTATATGTACACACACACACACACACAGACACATATATATATATATATATATATATGTATATATATATGTATATATAAACACATATATGTATATCTACGTAAATATATATATATATATATATATATATATATATATGTATATATATATATATATATATATATATATATATATATATATATACATGTATATATATATATATATATATATATATATATATATACATATATATATATATGTATATATATATATATTTACGTAGATATACATATATGTGTTTATATATACATATATATATACATATATATATATATATATGTGTATATATATATATATATATATATACATATATATGCATGTATATATATATATATATATATATATATACATATATATATATATGTATATATATATATATATATATATATATATGTATATATATACATATATATATATATGTATATATATATATATATATATATATATATATATATGTATGTATGTACACATATGTATATATACAGTACATATGTGTGTATATATATATATATATATATATATATATATATATATATATATATATATATATATATATATATATATATATATATATATATATATATATAGTCGAGGTTTCTGTGGTTTATCCGTTATACTGTGCTCAATACCGGGGTAGGGCGGAATATACGTTAGGTCAGAAAAGAACACAGAGGCTATATCTTCCCTACAAGCCTGTTTCGCAGGTTTCCCTACTCATCGGGGGATTTTATAAAACCTGAGAAACAGGCTTTTAGGGATGATATAGCCTCTGTGTTTTTTCCTGACCTACGCAAAAAAATTATTAACTTTTGAATTTGATGCCAGCAACACGTGACAAAGAAGTTGGGAAAGGTGGCAATAAATACTGATAAAGTTGAGGAATGCTTATCAAACACTTATTTGGAACATCCCACAGGTGAACAGGCAAATTGGGAACAGGTGGGTGCCATGATTGGGTATAAAAATAGATTCCATGAAATGCTCAGTCATTCACAAACAAGGATGGGGCGAGGGTCACCACTTTGTCAACAAATGCGTGAGCAAATTGTTGAACAGTTTAAAAAAAAACTTTCTCAACCAGCTATTGCAAGGAATTTAGGGATTTCACCATCTACGGTCCGTAATATCATCAAAGGGTTCAGAGAATCTGGAGAAATCACTGCACGTAAGCAGCTAAGCCCGTGACCTTCGATCCCTCAGGCTGTACTGCATCAACAAGCGACATCAGTGTGTAAAGGATATCACCACATGGGCTCAGGAACACTTCAGAAACCCACTGTCAGTAACTACAGTTGGTCGCTACATCTGTAAGTGCAAGTTAAAACTCTCCTATGCAAGGAGAAAACCGTTTATCAGCAACACCCAGAAACGCCGTCGGCTTCGCTGGGCCTGAGCTCATCTAAGATGGACTGATACAAAGTGTAAAAGTGTTCTGTGGTCTGACGAGTCCACATTTCAAATAGTTTTTGGAAACTGTGGACGTCGGGTCCTTCGGACCAAAGAGGAAAAGAACCATACGGATTGTTATAGGCGCAAAGTTGAAAAGCCAGCATCTGTGATGGTATGGGGGTGTATTGGTGCCCAAGACATGGGTAACTTACACATCTGTGAAGGCGCTATTAATGCTGAAAGGTACATACAGGTTTTGGAGTAACATATGTTGCCATCCAAGCAACGTTACCATGGACGCCCCTGCTTATTTTAACAAGACAATGCCAAGCCAGGTGTTACATCAACGTGGATTCATAGTAAAAGAGTGCGGGTACTAGACTTGCCTGCCTGTAGTCCAGACCTGTCTCCCATTGAAAATGTGTGGCGCATTATGAAGCCTAAAATACCACAACGGAGACCCCCGGACTGTTGAACAACTTAAGCTGTACATCAAGCAAGAATGGGAAAGAATTCCACCTGAGAAGCTTAAAAAATGTGTCTCCTCAGTTCCCAAACGTTTACTGAGTGTTGTTAAAAGGAAAGGCCATGTAACACAGTGGTGAACATGCCCTTTCCCAACTACTTTGGCACATGTTGCAGCCATGAAATTCTAAGTTAATTATTATTTGAAAAAAAAAAAAAAAAGTTTGAGTTTGAACATCAAATATGTTGTCTTTGTAGTGCATTCAATTGAATATGGGTTGAAAATGATTTGCAAATCATTGTATTCCGTTTATATTTACATCTAACACAATTTCCCAATTCGTATGGAAACGGGGTTTGTACAATGATACAGATATCTTCTGTAAACAAACCTGTCAAACTCAAGTATGATTTAGCCAGTGATCTCAGTACTTGACCAATCATTCTTAGTTATGGTTTCAACCTTTCCCCCCTAAAAATAAGCTTGTTTGCAAGTAAATATTCCATACAATCAGGTAACATACTTGATTGTGAAGACAAAAGATTGATTTGTCCCTGAATTTAGCCAAAAACGTACTACTGTCGCAGCACTGCGTTATGGGTACAAACGTGTCATTTTCAACTGTTGATTCACTCCCTGACAACCTTAAGAGCCAGTGCTGGACCCTGGTTTGACATCTTTGGCGTTTAGCTCAGTACCTGGCATGCCGTACTTCGGTTTGAATAGCACTTTAGTGTGCTTACTTTGGAGCTAAGTATACCTAGAAGTCATATAGCGTAGTTTGATTTCCAACGATTATGACTTAATTTAGTATTTCATCATTCATTACTTTTCAGTATCGTTTCGGATCTTCAACAGTCCAATCGTTTCTATCATTGATTCTACATTCCACTCGCCTTTCTGGTTTAGTGTTAATAATACTCTCCCTACTACTATTTCAGGTTGCTGGCAGTCAGCTTCGTATCCTGTCAGCTACGCCAGAGGACTCAGGAGAGTACGTCTGTCAAGTTCAAGTTCCTGGATCTCAAATCCAACGAGCCACCGTCTCCGTTTCTGTTACGTCTTCCGCCTCACGTAAGCATGCTTCTAAAGACGAACGTTCGTCACGTAAATTACACCATTAAAAAACGTCATGAATGAAGATGCATATGAATGTTGTCACTCATCCAAGTCGGTGTAACCGCAGGGCTTTCAAACGGTCCCAAATGGACTGATTGGTTTGTCTTAGAAGACGTTTCGCCACTCATCCGAGTAGGGTTCATAATCTAGTCCAGACTAGACCTGACCGATCTAAGTTTAAGACTAGATGTGACCGATCTAAGTCTAAGACTAGATGTGACCGATCTAAGTCTAAGACTAGATGTGACCGATCTAAGTCTAAGACTAGATGTGACCGATCTAAGTATAAGACTAGATCTGACTGATCTAAGTCTAAGACTAGATCTGACCGATCTAAGTCTAAGACTAGATGTGACCGATCTAAGTCTAAGACTAGATGTGACCGATCTAAGTCTAAGGCTAGATCTGACCGATCTAAGTCTAAGACTAGATCTGACCGATCTAAGTCTAAGACTATATGTGACGGATCTAAGTGTAAGACTAGATCTGACCGATTTAAGTCTAAGACTTGATCTGACCAATCTATGTCTAAGACTATATCTGACCGACCTAAGTCTAAAACTCGATTTGACCGATCTAAGTCTAAGACTAGATCTGATCGATCTAAGTCTGAGACTAGACTTGATCGATCTAAGTCCACGACTAGATCTGACTGATTAAAGTCTAAGACTAGATCTGACCGATCTAAGTCTAAAACTAGGTGTGATGGATCTAAGTGTAAGACTAGATCTGACCGATCTAAGTCTAAGACTAGATGTGACCGATCTAAGTCTAAGACTAGATCTGACCGATCTAAGTCGAAGACTAGATCTGACCGATCTAAGTCTAAGACTAGATCTGACCGATCTAAGTCTAAGACTACATGTGACCGATCTAAGTCTAAGATTAGATGTGACCGATCTAAGTCTAAGACTAGATCTGACCGATCTAAGTCTAAGACTAGATCTGACCGATCTAAGTCTAAGACTATATGTGACGGATCTAAGTGTAAGACTAGATCTGACCGATCTAAGTCTAAGACTTGATCTGACCAATCTATGTCTAAGACTATATCTGACCGACCTAAATCTAAAACTCGATTTGACCAATCTAAGTCTAAGACTAGATCTGATCGATCTAAGTCTGAGACTAGACTTGATCGATCTAAGTCTACGACTAGATCTGACTGATTAAAGTCTAAGACTAGATCTGACCGATCTAAGTCTAAAACTAGGTGTGATGGATCTAAGTGTAAGACTAGATCTGACCGATCTAAGTCTAAGACTAGATCTGACCAATCTAAGTCTAAGACTAGATCTGACCGATCTAAGTCTAATACTCGATCTGACCGATCTAAGTTTAAGACTAGATCTGACGGATCTAAGTCTAAAACTATTTCTGACCGATCTAAGTCTAAGACTAGATCTGCCCGATCTAAATCTTAGACTAGATCTGACCGATCTAAGTCCAAGACTAGACCTGACCAATCTAAGTCTACGACGAGATCTGACCGATCTACGTCTAAGACTATATCTGACAGATGTAAGTCTGAGACCATTTCTAACCGATCTAAGTCCAAGACTAGATCTGATCGATCTAAGTCTGAGACTAGACTTGATCGATCTAAGTCTACGACTAGATCTGACTGATTAAAGTCTAAGACTAGATCTGACCGATCTAAGTCTAAAACTAGGTGTGATGGATCTAAGTGTAAGACTAGATCTGACCGATCTAAGTCTAAGACTAGATGTGACCGATCTAAGTCTAAGACTAGATCTGACCGATCTAAGTCCAAGACTAGATCTGACCGATCTAAGTCTAAGACTAGATCTGACCGATTTAAGCCTAAGACTAGATGTGACCGATCTAAGTCTAAGACTAGATGTGACGGATCTAAGTCTAAAACTATTTCTGACCGATCTAAGTCTAAGACTAGATCTGCCCGATCTAAATCTTAGACTAGATCTGACCGATCTAAGTCCAAGACTAGACCTGACCAATCTAAGTCTACGACTAGATCTGACCGATCTACGTCTAAGACTATATCTGACAGATGTAAGTCTAAGACCATTTCTAACCGATCTAAGTTCAAGACTAGATCTGACCAATCTAAGTCTAAAACTAGATCTGACGGATCTAAGTCTAATACTCGATCTGACCGATCTAAGTCTAAGAGTAGATCTAACGGATCTAAGTCTAAAACTATATCTGACCGATCTAAGTCTAAGACTAGATCTGAGCAATCTAAGTCTAAGACTAGATGTGACCGATCTCTGTATAAGACTAGATCTGATCAATCTAAGTCTAAGACTAGACCTGATCGATCTAAGTCTACGACTAGATCTGACAGATCTAAGTCTAAAACTATATCTGACCGATCTAAGTCTAAAACTATATCTGCCCGATCTAAATCCTAGACTACATCTGACCGATCTAAGTCTAAGACTAGATCTGACCAATCTAAGTCTAAGACTAGATCTAACCGATCTAAGTCTATGAGCATAAACTGATGAAGTCTACTTGGATGAGACAAACCAGACAGTCCAGGTGCGATCGATTGAAAGCCCTGAGATCCATGAATGAACTTTCCATGTCCGGACTGAAAGATCTCAGCTTCTATTTCCGGAATCCAAAGAGGTTCATTAGGTCTTCCAAAAATTATGCAATTTGTTTACTTCCGTACCTGACGGTGTCGGCGACAACCAAGGCAACGGTTGTAGCCGAAACCGTCAGGTACGGAAGTAAACACACAGGTCTGGCCGGAAGAATAACAAATTGCTTCAATTTCTGGACTTCTGGAACCTGTGCCAAGGTTTATGCCACCGTCAGTTTGAGGAGATGACAAGTTGACGTGTTCCAAAGCACTGCCTTGCCTCGCAGGTCTTCAGAGTCCAATCATCGCCATTGAGCCTCACAGCGCGGCGGTGCGTGTGGGCGAGTCGGCCAGCTTCCGGTGTAAAGTGTACAGCGGGGCTCAGCCCGTCAGACTGGAGTGGAAACTAGCCAGCAACCAACCGCTGCCAGGTACCATTCAAACGCACACACGGTTTACAGAGCACCTATTTTCTTTTGACCGACGATCTCATGGACTATGTTTACACTGCAGGCCAAAGTGGAACAAATCTGATTTTTTAGAAATCTGATTTTTTTTTCAGCTGACTGTTTGGATGACAAGTAAAATGTGACCTTTATCAGACTCCAAATAACCGCGTTCAGGCCCCAATGTGAACCCAATGTGGCCCCATTGGCACTATTTACACCAAATGCACACCAGATCTGAGTTTTCTGCCCTCAAGTGACACACATTGTATTTTTTTTGCCAGTCTAAACGCTCCTAAGTGCTTTGAATCTGATATTTCTGCATCAGATTTGGGTCATCAGGAGGTAGTCAGAATCCGCTTGTAATCTGATCTGTTATAGCATGTTAGCTTTTGAGTAAATTACACCTAAGCCTCAAATATTGTGTTACTGTCACTATGTGATCGGCACTGGAGGACATAATCTACGTTACGTTAGCATGCTAGCTATTGTAGCTAATTTTGAAGGTATGCATGCTAATTGTTAGCATTCAGAAGTTAGCATGACATCTTTTTTTTGCTAATTTTGCAGATCGTGTCTTTTGTTACTTGACGCTGTGCCTCCTTTACTTAACAGCCATAAAACGATTAGAACCCTCCAAATATGTTACCATATACAGTATATACTGTACATCCATTCATACATTATATTATTTTTATTTATTTTGTGGCTTCGACGTCACTTGCATGCGCAGTTCGATAAAGTGAAAATAAAGGAAGTTGACCGGAATCCGTGAATTAATTACTTTGCAAAATAAAACGTGCCCCACCTTTGAAAATGAGTACAGTATGAGAATGAGAATTGTAATATTATGGCTGATTACATATATATGTGTATATATATATATATGTGGTAATACATTTGGTTCTAATCTTTTTATGGCTGTTAAGTAGAGGTGACACGGATAAATGTATATATATATTTATACAGTAAATATATATATATATATATATATTCATGTATATATATATATGTATATAGATATGTATACATATACATATATATATACATATATTTATGCATATATATATATATATATATATATATATAAATATATATATTTATGTATACATATACATAAATATGTATATGTAATATGTATATATGTATATGTATACATATACATATATATGTATATATAATGTATATCTGTCCATATATACATACCTATATGTGTATATATACATATATGCATACCTATGTGTGTGTATGTATATATATATATATATATATATATATATGTATATATACATACAGTATATATATATATATACTTTATATATATATATATACATACAGTATATATATATATATATATATGTATATATATACATACATATATGTGTATATATAAATATATACATACGTGTGCGTATACATATACACTTACATATATGTGTATATATATATATATATATATATATATATATATATATATGTATATATATATATATATATATATATATACAGGTAAAAGCCAGTAAATTAGAATATTTGGAAAAACTTGATTTATTTCAGTAATTGCATTCAAAAGGTGTAACTTGTACATTATATTTATTCATTGCACACAGACTGATGCATTCAAATGTTTATTTCATTTAATTTTGATGATTTGAAGTGGCAACAAATGAAAATCCAAAATTCCGTGTGTCACAAAATTAGAATATTACTTAAGGCTAATACAAAAAAGGGATTTTTAGAAATGTTGGCCAACTGAAAAGTATGAAAATGAAAAATATGAGCATGTACAATACTCAATACTTGGTTGGAGCTCCTTTTGCCTCAATTACTGCGTTAATGCGGCGTGGCATGGAGTCGATGAGTTTCTGGCACTGCTCAGGTGTTATGAGAGCCCAGGTTGCTCTGATAGTGGCCTTCAACTCTTCTGCGTTTTTGGGTCTGGCATTCTGCATCTTCCTTTTCACAATACCCCACAGATTTTCTATGGGGCTAAGGTCAGGGGAGTTGGCGGGCCAATTTAGAACAGAAATACCATGGTCTGTAAACCAGGCACGGGTAGATTTTGCACTGTGTGCAGGCGCCAAGTCCTGTTGGAACTTGAAATCTCCATCTCCATAGAGCAGGTCAGCAGCAGGAAGCATGAAGTGCTCTAAAACCTGCTGGTAGACGACTGCGTTGACCCTGGATCTCAGGAAACAGAGTGGACCGACACCAGCAGATGACATGGCACCCCAAACCATCACTGATGGTGGAAACTTTACACTAGACTTCAGGCAACGTGGATCCTGTGCCTCTCCTGTCTTCCTCCAGACTCTGGGACCTCGATTTCCAAAGGAAATGCAAAATTTGCATGGTTGGGTGATGGTTTGGGGTGCCATGTCATCTGCTGGTGTCGGTCCACTCTGTTTCCTGAGATCCAGGGTCAACGCAGCCGTCTACCAGCAAGTTTTAGAGCACTTCATGCTTCCTGCTGCTGACCTGCTCTATGGAGATGGAGATTTCAAGTTCCAACAGGACTTGGCGCCTGCACACAGCGCAAAATCTACCCGTGCCTGGTTTACGGACCATGGTATTTCTGTTCTAAATTGGCCCGCCAACTCCCCTGACCTTAGCCCCATAGAAAATCTGTGGGGTATTGTGAAAAGGAAGATGCAGAATGCCAGACCCAAAAACGCAGAAGAGTTGAAGGCCACTATCAGAGCAACCTGGGCTCTCATAACACCTGAGCAGTGCCAGAAACTCATCGACTCCATGCCACACCGCATTAACGCAGTAATTGAGGCAAAAGGAGCTCTAACCAAGTATTGAGTATTGTACATGCTCATATTTTTCATTTTCATACTTTTCAGTTGGCCAACATTTCTAAAAATCCCTTTTTTGTATTAGCCTTAAGTAATATTCTAATTTTGTGACACACGGAATTTTGGATTTTCATTTGTTGCCACTTCAAATCATCAAAATTAAATGAAATAAACATTTGAATGCATCAGTCTGTGTGCAATGAATAAATATAATGTACAAGTTACACCTTTTGAATGCAATTACTGAAATAAATCAAGTTTTTCAAAATATTCTAATTCACTGGCTTTTACCTGTGTGTGTATATATATATATATATATATATATATATATACATATATATATATATATGTATATATATATATATATACATACATATATGTGTATATATAAATATATACATACATATATGTGTGTGCATACATATACACACATATATGTATGTATATATATATATATATATATATATATATATATATATATATATATATATATATATATATATATATATATATATATGTATGTATATATAGCCTATTATTTGCGCACTATTGACAAGTGATGCACTGAAAATTTGCTCGCCGAAAAAAGACTTAGATCACCAAAACAGCACTCCCGAAACCGGACGTTGTGACGAGGTATCCACTTCCGCTGGCGAGCCACATATTTTCCCGAGCACACGAGTGCCGTAGCTCGATCAAGGATGACGTAAAAGTCGCATTCGGGTCACATTGCGTTTAGACTGCAGTCACATTTGACAAAATCAGATTTCAAATGGGTTCGGATTACCTCCTGATGTGGCTCAAATCTGAAGTGCACTTAGGAGCATTTAGACTGTGGAGACATATTTTATGAACAAAGTTTTTTTTTCCATCCTAATTCAGTCTTTATCTATTTTTAATTAGCATGAATATTCCCACACGATCTAATGATTTATTTGTCATTCTTGTCCACAGACAATGTCCAAGTTGGTGCTGATGGTTCAGTGATGACCATTTCCAACGCAAACGCAGTGAATCACGGAGCTTACCGCTGTGTGGCCAGCAACTTGTTTGGCATCACCCACACCATCGTGTCCTTGATCGTGAAAGGTAAACAAACGTCATGCCACAATATTTATTTTTTGTATTTTTATCCTTGTCAGGCAGGGCTGTCAAAACTGGTTTTCACCGAGGGCCACAAGGCAATTTTGGCTCTTGTAACAGTCAGTAATCTACAAAACCCAAAACCAGTGAAGTTGGCACGTTGTGTAAATGGTAAATATAAACGGAATTCAATGATTTGAAAATGCTTTTCAACTTATATTCAATTGAATGCACTACAAAGACAAGATATTTGATGTTCAAACTCATAAACTTTATTTTTTTTTGCAAATAATTATTAACTTAGAATTTCATGGCTGCAAAACGTGCCAAAGTAGTTGGGAAAGGGCATGTTCACCACTGTGTTACATGGCCTTTCCTTTTAACAACACTCAGTAAACATTTGGGAACTGAGGAGACACATTTTTTTAAGCTTCTCAGGTGGAATTCTTTCCCATTCTTGCTTGATGTACAGCTTAAGTTGTTCAAAAGTCCGGGGTCTCCGTTGTGGTATTTTAGGCTTCATAATGCGCCACACATTTTCATGGGGAGACATGCCTGCACTACAGGCAGGCCAGTCTAGTACCCGCACTCTTTTACTATGAAGCCACGCTGTTGTAACACGTGGCTTGGCATTGTCTTGCTAAAATAAGCAGGGGCGTCCATGATAACGTTGCTTGGATGGCAACATATGCTGCTCCAAAACCTGTATGTACCTTTCAGCATTAATGGTGCCTTAAATGATGTGTAAGTTACCCATGCCTTTGGCACTAATACACCCCCATACCATCACAGATGCTGGCTTTTGAACTTTTGCACCCAGAACAATCCGGATGGTTCATTTCCTCTTTGTTCGGGAGGACACGACGTCCACGGATTCCAAAAACAATTAGAAATGTGGACTCGTCAGACCACAGAACACTTTTACACTTTGCATCAGTCCATCTTAGATGAGCTCGGGCCCAGCGAAGCCGGCGGCGCTTCTGGGTGTTGTTGATAAATGGCTTTGGCTTTGCATAGTAGAGTTTTAACAGATGTATTGACCGACTGTAGTTACTGACAGTGGATTTCTGAAGTGTTCCTGAGCCCATGTGGTGATATCCTTTCCACACTGATGTCGATTTTTGATGCGGTACCGCCCGAGGGATCCAAGGTCACGGGCATTCAATGTTATGTGCAGTGATTTCTCCAGATATTCTGAACCTTTTGATGATATTACAGACCTTAGATGGTAAAATCCCTTAAGTCCTTGCAATAGCTCATTGAGAAATGTTGTTCTTAAACTGTTGGACAATTTGCTCACGCATTTGTTCACAAATTGTGTTTGTGAATGACTGAGCATTTCATGGAAGCGGCTTTTATACCAATCATGGCACCCACCTGTTCCCAATTATCTCGTTCAACTGTTCCATGTTCCAAATAAGTGTTTGATGAGCATTCCTCAACTTCCTCAGTCTTTTTTGCCACTTGTGCCAGCTTTTTTTTAAACCACGTTGCAGGCATCAAATTCCAAATGTGCTCATATTTGCAAAAAATAACGAAGTTTTCTTTGCAGTCTATTCAATTGAATATAGGTTGAAAAGGATTTGCAAATCATCAAATAGTCTGTTTTTATTCACGATTTACACAACGTGCCAACTTCACTGGTTTTGGGGTTTGTACATATTGTCATGTACACTGACATTTTTTTTTTTTCCGATTTAACACTAAAAAAAACTGACAGCTAATTTGCCAAAATGTTACTGTAAAATTTACGATGGTTTTTACAGCATATAAATGGAAAAAGAAAACCGTACCACTGTTCTTACTGTAAAATCTACGGTCGTTGTGTTTACAGTCAATTACTATAAATGGAAAAACGATACCACTTTTACCATACCACAGTTTTGTTTTGTTTCTTTGTGGCGACTGAGCTACCAGGTTTTTTTTTTAACCTTCATTTTTACAGTGCACAGTTTGATGGATAACTTGCTCAAAAATCACGAGTCAAGTTATTATTTAAGTTGATATTTATTTTTATTGTCATAAAACTTTTTTCAAAATGTATGATAATGTCAAATTTGATGCTCAATTTTAAAAGCCATAAAATTGCATGCAGTACATGTATTTTATTTTGAAAATCAAATAAATTTAGTAAGAAATCTTTCGCGGAACACATAAAATGATGTGGCGGCCCAGATATGGCCCCCAGGCCTTGAGTTTGACACCTTGGTTTAAGCGTCTTTGAATTTTTGAAAGGCGATCTGTGAATAAAATGTATTATTTTATTATTATGTAATCAGGATGCAGGAATTAAGACTTCAAATACTTCAACTGGCTTTAGGGTAGCTTCTTTAGCTTCTTTGTAGGCTTTCAAAACATTGTTGTAACAATGCTGCTGTTTCATAAGGTATGATGTGTTGAAGCACAATGTTTTTTTTTGTTTGAAATGTTTTTCTTTCAGAGCAGCTGTACAGGTGCACTTGTGTTTTGTATTTTCCAGAGTTTTGTTTTTTTCCTGTATGTGTTCTTATTTTCTTTTAGTGAGACTTCCTGTTTTCTTGTTTGCTTCCAACTTTACCTTTAACTGGACGGCTAGTTTCCTCGCCTGGCCCAGATTGCCAATCAAGAGGGTTCATAAGCCAGTGTTGTCAGTTAGACGGTGCTGGGATTCATGACTCTTTGAGGATGGGATTCATGACTCTTTGAGGGGACCCGGATCTTGAGGAACCGTTCCTTTCAAAGAGTCGTTCAAAATAATTGCTCGTTATTATATATATATATATATATATATATATATATATATATATATATATATATATATATATATATATATTTTAGTAGTAACTTGTTTTTATCAAGGAAACAGTTATGCGATTTGGATCAGAATAATTCAAACCTATGTCTGTTTCAGTGTCTTGTGCCTGCTGGGTTGTTGACCCCAGGATACAGAGACAGAGACTTTACTAAGCAAAACTGCAATAAAAATAGTGCAGCACAGGAGTGCACAGAGAACAAAAAAATGCTGAGCAGCGTAGCCACAAAACAAAGAAGCAAAGAAGAGTTTGACACAGGAGGACAGCGCTGGCATATAAAGCCTACTGATTAGCAACCAGGAAAAGGTGTGTCCTGATTGGCAACCAGGGACAGGTGAGGAAGCCAGCACCCAGACTGAAAAGAGGCAACCAAAAAAAGAAAAACAAAATAAGAGCGCAGGACAGAAAATCAAACAAAATACAGAACCAAAATATAACAAAGTCCGTTTGTCGCCATTGTCTCTGCTTCCTGTGGTCCAGGCACACTCAGATCCTGACAGATAGCAGTTTGGTTGAATTTTATTTGCATAGTGCCAATTCACAGAAACAGACAGAGGCCACGGTCTCGGAACACCTTACCAAAACACACGGTTCAATGTTTGGGTAGATTTCAGACTGCTCCGAATCAAACCCTGGGACACTTGCAGTTTGTACACGGTTCTTTAAGCTCATCCTGGTGTGGCATTTCAACAGTCTGCACTGTCTTTAGGGTTCCCCCTAGTGGTCACTCTGATACATGCTGTTTATGTGCACGCAGAATCTCCCGTGGCCATCGTCACCCCCGTTGGACCACTGCGCATCAGAGCAGGTGAACCCATCAACCTGGAGTGCCAGGCTTCAGGGGAGCCTCGGCCTTCGGTCTCCTGGCACAGGTTGGACAGCAACCGCAAGGTGATGCTGAGCAGCCACGTTCCCATGGAGTCCAACGCAGTCATGCAGGTTCTTACGGCGACTCTGCACCCGGACCTTGTCGTGACCACAAGATGATGATGACCTTTCCTGTGGCTCAGATACTGGCGGCCCGGGTAGAAGACAGCGGCACGTACGTGTGCACGGCACGCAACAACGAAGGTGGCACGGAGACCAGGGTGGAGGTCATTGTGGAGGGAAGCTCCCAAGTGCCCACCGCGCCGAGAGCTTTTGTTCCTGAGCCGCTGATGGTTGTGGTGGAAGGACACACGGCGACCCTACGCTGTGACGCCCACGGTATGCCAACACGTTATCAGGAAACCCTTGAAGGAGGTCCAAGTCCTCCCAGATCCTTTTGTTCTACAGATGATTTAAGTGACTAGAACCGAAGTTTAGCAATTTATTCCACAAAACCGTAGTCGGTACAAACAATAGAACAACAGAACCGTTGTTTTGCTCCTTCAATGAGTCAGTTTCACCATTTATCTAAGTTCTTGAATGTGTACCCCGCTTCCAAAACTGCTTGTCTTCGAATTTCCTTCAGATAAATTCTAACAGAACCGAAACTTTGATAATTGGTCTTGATAAAAAGGTCTGATCAAGAACTCCCTCAGTGTTCTGGGTGCATCCGTCTCTGCCTCAGGGACCTTGGGCTTGTGTTTGGTCAGTCAAGGTATTTTGAGGGTCGCTGTGGTCAACTGACCAAAAACTGTTTTTATCGCCAAGGAAATATATCTAAAGTGAGAATTTTGTTGTCAGAATCGAATCTCGAAATGATCATTCAGGCGTTCATGACTTTTGTAATTTTGTTCCAACAAGTGCAGTCTTCAGAGACTTCAGGCTGTACAGACGTTGGACCGACAACAGAACCACATTATCCCCATTCTATCCAGTCTTCATTGGCTTCCAGTCAAGTTCCACATTGACTTTAAGACTTTAGTCCTGACCTTGGCCATTCAGGCGTTCATGACTTATGTAATTTTGTTGCAACAAGTCCACTCCTCAGAGACTTCAGACTGTACAGACTTTGGACCAACAACAGAGCCACATTACCCCCGTTCTATCCAGTCTTCATTGGCTTCCAGTCAAGTTCCACATTGACTTTAAGACTTTAGTCCTGACCTTCCGTGCGTTGCAAGGTAGAGCCCCTTAGTAAACCACTGATTTGTTGTGCCCCTACACTTCGGGGCGTAGTCTTCAGGCCAGGGTCTCATAAAGATCCCAAAAACTCATTTTAAAACCCGATCAGTCAAGGTCTTTTGAGGGTTGCTGTGGTCAACTGACCAAAAACTGTTTTTATCGCCTGAGAAATATCTCTAAAGTGAGAACTTTGTTTGTCAGAATCGAATTTCGAAATGATCACTCTTCAGAGACTTCAGATTGTACAGACTTTGGACCGACAACAGAACCACATTTCCCCCGTTCTATCCAGTCTTCATTGGCTTCCAGCCAAGTTCCACATTGAGTTTAAGACTTTAGTCCTAACCTTCCGTGCGTGGCAAGGTAGTTGTTGTGCCCCTTCACTTCAGGGCGCAGTCTTTGGTCTTCAGGCCAGGGTATCCTAAAGATCCCTAAAACTCATTGTAAAACCCGAGGAGTTCTGGCGTTTCCAGGCTGCAGCCCCCAGACTCTGGTATGACTTGTACCAGTCCACCAGACTATTTTAAGAACCATTGGACCACTTCACTTTTCATAAAAGCTTTTGGTTAATGGACTTTTAACTTCAGTTATCCTTTTTTTATGATATTGCCCTTGTTGTTTTAATGTAATTGACCACACAATTTGACAGGAATCGAAACTGAAAGATAACTTGCAAGATTCTCCTCCTCTGGCTGGTATCTCATGACAACATTAATGTTATTATATGTGTGCTAGGGTTGTACGGTATACCGGTACTAGTATAGTATCGCGGTACTAATGAATCAAAAACGGTACTATACTCTTTTTGAATAGTACCGTTTTTTTTTTTTGTCGCCGCATCGTCCAGTCATGACATTGCTGGTTTTACGAGCAGAGGAGCGTGTTTGGCAGCGCACACACACGGAGTACTTACAAGCAGACACAGTGTGTAGACAGAAAAGGGAGAACGGACGCATTTTTGGCTTAAAAAATTAAAATAAAGGTGAAGTTATAACACTGAAACGCCCTCAGGAAGTCGGCAGTGTTTTAGCTACTTCTAAATGACTAATCCTCGTCTCCCTGGCGACAAATACAGTAAGTTTCTTACAAGTAGTAATATCACTGGAGGACGAGGAATAGCTAAACACGCTTCAGTACACACCGTAGGAGGATACAATAGCTCACTGGCGTCACGGCTAACAAAAGCTAGTGCGCCTGAATGTAAACAAACGCCATGGGTGGATCCACACCCTACATCCACTGTAATGATACCAAGTGCAAGAGCGTATCTAGTCGATACTACTATGACTACATCAATATTTTTTATCGTCACAAAATATTTTTTCCTTTTTAAAAAAATATTCATATTATGTTTATAAACTCAGGAAATACGTACCTGGACACATTAGGACTTTGAATATGACCAATGTATGATCCTGTAACTACTTGGTATCGGATCCATTCCTACATTTGTGGTATCATCCAAAACTAAACAACAGAAGAATTAGTGATTATTACATTTGAACAGAAGTGGAGATAGAACATGTTGAAAGGGAAAATAAACGGATATAAACAGTAAATGAACAAGTGGATTAATAATCCAAATTTTTACAGTTTGTCCCTCATAATTTTGACAAAATAAAAGAATGGTAAATGACACAATATGTTACTGCATACGTCAGCAGACTAATTAGGAGCCTTTGTTTGTTTACTTACAAACGCCGTTTCCATATAAATTGGGAAATTGTGTTAGATGTAAATATAAACGGAATACAATGATTTGCAAATCCTTTTCAACCCATATTCAGTTGAATATGCTACAAAGACAACATATTTGATGTTCAAACTGATAAACATTTTTTTTTTGCAAATAATCATTAACTTTAGAATTTGATGCCAGCAACACGTGACAAAGAAGTTGGGAAAGGTGGCAATAAATACTGATAAAGTTGAGGAATGCTCATCAATCACTTATTTGGAACATCCCACAGGTGAACAGGCAAATTGGGAACAGGTGGGTGCCATGATTGGGTATAAAAGTAGATTCCATGAAAACAAGGATGGGGCGAGGGTCACCACTTTGTCAATAAATGCGTGAGCAAATTGTTGAACAGTTTAAGAAAAACCTTTCTCAACCAGCTATTGCAAGGAATTTAGGGATTTCACCAACTACGGTCCGTAATATCATCAAAGGGTTCAGAGAATCTGGAGAAATCACTGCACGTAAGCAGCTAAGCCTGTGACCTTCGATCCGTCAGGCTGTACTGCATCAACAAGCGACATCAGTGTGTAAAGGATATCACCACATGGGCTCAGGAACACTTCAGAAACCCAGTGTCAGTAACTACAGTTGGTCGCTACATCTGTAAGTGCAAGTTAAAACTCTCCTATGCAAGGCGAAAACCGTTTATCAACAACACCCAGAAACATCGGCGGGTTCGCTGGGCCTGAGCTCATCTAAGATGGACTAATAGAAAGTGGAAAAGTGTTCTGTGGTCTGACGAGTCCACATTTCAAATTGTTTTTGGAAACTGTGGACGTTGTGCCCACCGGACCAAAGAGGAAAAGAACCATCCGGATTGTTATAGGCGCAAAGTTGAAAAGCCAGCATCTGTGATGGTATGGGGGTGTATTAGTGCCCAAGACATGGGTAACTTACACATCTGTGAAGGCGCCATTAATGCTGAAAGGTACATACAGGTTTTGGAGCAACATATGTTGCCATCCAAGCTACGCTACCATGGACGCCCCTGCTTATTTCAGCAAGACAATGCCAAGCCACGTGTTACATCAACGTGGCTTCATAGTAAAATAGTGCTGGTACTAGACTGGCCTGCCTGTAGTCCATTGAAAATGTGTGGCACATTATGGAGCCTAAAATACCACAACGGAGACCCCCGGACTGTTGAACAACTTAAGCTGTACATCAAGCAAGAATGGGAAATAATTCCACCTGAGAAGCTTAAAAAATGTGTCTCCTCAGTTCCCAAACGTTTACTGAGTGTTGTTAAAAGGAAAGGTGATGTAACACAGTGGTGAACATGCCCTTTCCCAACTACTTTGGCACGTGTTGCAGCCATGAAATTCTCGGTTAATTATTATTTGCAAAAAAAAAAAAAAAGTTTATGAGTTTCAACATTAAATATCTTGTCTTTGTAGTGCATTCAATTGAACATGGGTTGAAAAGGATTTGCAAATCATTGTATTCCGTTTATATTTACATCTAACACAATTTCCCAACTCATATGGAAACGGGGTTTGTACTACTAAAAGACAAGTTGTTTAAATATGTTCACTATTTCATTTAAGGACATAATTGTAATAAGAAACATATGTTTCATGTACCGTAAGATTTTTTGTTAAAATAAAGCCAATAATGACATTTTTTGTGGTCCCTTTATTAAGAAAAGTATGGGAAAGTATCGAAATACATTTTGGTACCGGCGCGGATTTTAAAAGCGTTAAAGGTGGAAAATATTCCTCTAACATTGTCACAATAAAGCTTCATTAGCAGTAAAATGTGTTTCCACTTTGACTGTTCAAGGTTTCCCCTCTCCAACCGTCACGTGGTCCAAGTTGCGGTCACCTCTGCCTTGGCGACATAAGGTGGTGGGCGGGCAACTGGTGCTGCCCAACGTGGGTCGCCAGGACTCTGGGGAATATATTTGCACTGCCACCAACGACGCGGGCACGACGGAAGTCACCGTTACGCTCGATGTGGAAAGTAAGTGGTTTTATTTGTGATGGGAATGTTCTTTGCATGCAACCGCGTGGGTTACAGTGGTGCCGTGACCCGGATTCGAACCTCGCCGGCATGAGAGGCGAGCTTGCTAGATACCCAGCTAAAATCCTGAGCTTCAAACCCGATAGCCACGCGCTGCTCTTGAGGGAGGTCGACTAACGCAAACATGACCCAGCCACTCATTTATGTTTGGACAATGTCCGCTAGGAAAAAGAAAAACTCTCGCTGAAGTTTCCCGGAAAACTTCTGCAATGTCTGAAAATATTTGTGACAAGTTGTTTGGAAAAAGACCAAAATGGTTAGAATTCAAACTATAGCGTGTACCAACAGGCAAGAAAGGTGTGCTCATTATGCCCCTTTAAGTATGCAAATATTAGATGATAATAGTGTTGTCTTCCCAGCAACTGTACAATATGGTGCTATTGTGGACTGAGTATTTTAACATACTTTGGTTTAAATTCAAACTAAAACGTGTACCAATGGGTAAGAAAGGTGTGTTAATTATGCCCCTTTAAGTATGCAAAATATTGGATGATAATAGTTGTGTCTTCCAAGTAACTATAAATTATGGTGCTATTGGAGACTGAGTATTTTAACATACTTTGATAATAAACCTTCTCCCCAGCCCCTCCATGGTTTGAATTCAAACTAAAACTTGTACCAACGGGTAAGAAAGGTGTGTTAATTATGCCCCTTTAAATATGCAAATATTGGATGATAATAGTTGTGTCTTCCCAGTAACTATAAAATATGGTGCTAATGTAGACTGAATATTTTAACATACTTTGAGGGTAGTCTTTCTTGCCAGCCCCTCCATGGTATAAATTCAAACTAAAAAGTGTACCAACAGGTAAGAAAGGTGTGTTAATTATGCATCTTTAAATATGCAAATATTGGATGATAATAGTTGTAACTTCCCAGTAACTATAAAATATGGTGCTAATGTAGACTGAGTATTTTAACGTACTTTGATGGTAGTCCTTCTCCTCAGCCCCTCCATGGTTTAAATTCAAACTAAAACGTGTACCAACCGGCAATAGAAGTGTGTTAATTATGCCTCTTTAAATATGCAAATATTGGATGAAAATAGTTGTGTCTTCCCAATAACTATAAATATGGTGCTATTGGAGACTGAGTAATTTAACATACTTTGTTTGTAAACCTTCTCTCCAGCCCCTCCAGGGTTTAAATTCAAACTAAAAAGTGTACCAATAGGTAAGAAAGGTGTGTCAATTATGCCTCTTTAAATATGCAAATATTGGATGATAATAGTTGTGTCTTCCCAGTAACTATTAAATATGGTGCTTTTGTAGACTGAGTATTTTAACATACTTTGTTGGTAGACCTTCTCCCCAGCCCCTCCATGGTTTAAATTCAAACTAAAACGTGTACCAACAGGTAAGAAAGGTGTGTTAATTATGCCTCTTTAAATATGCAAATATTGGATGAAAATAGTTGTCTTCCCAGTAACTATAAAATATGGTGCTAATGTAGACTTGAGTATTTTAACATACTTTGATGGTAGACCTTCTCCCAGCCCCTCCATGGTTTAAATTCAAACTAAAAAGTGTACCAATAGGTAAGAAAGGTGTGTTAATTATGCCACTTTAAGTATGCAAATATTGTATGATAATAGTTGTGTCTTCCCAGTAACTATTAAATATGGTGCTAATGTAGACTGGGTATTTTAACGTACTTTGATGGTAGTCCTTCTCCCCAGCCCCTCCATGGTTTAAATTCAAACTAAAACGTGTACCAACCGGCAATAGAGGTGTGTTAATTATGCCTCTTTAAATATGCAAATATTGGATGATAATAGTTGTGTCTTCCCAGTAACTATAAAATATGGTGCTAATGTAGATTGAGTATTTTAACGTGCTTTGATGGTCAACTTTCTCCCCAGCACCTCAAGGGTTTAAATTCAAACTAAAAGGTGTACCAACGGGTAAGAAAGGTGTGTTATTTATGCCCCTTTAAGTATGCAAAATATTGGATGATAATAGTTGTGTCTTCCCAGTAACTATTAAATATGGTGCTTTTGTAGACTGAGTATTTTAATGTACTTTGATGGTAGACCTTCTCCCCAGCCCCTCCATGGTTTAAATTCAAACAAAAACCTGTACCAATAGGTAAGAAAGGTGTGTTAATTATACCTCTTTAAGTATGCAAATATCGGATGATAATAGTTGTATCCTCCCAGTAACTATAAAATATTGGTGCTAATGTAGACTGAGTATTTTAACGTACTTTGATGGTAGACCTTCTCCCCAGCGCCTCCATTGTTTAAATTCAAACTAAAACATGAACCAACCGGCAAGAAATGTGTGTTAATTATGCCCCTTTAAGTATGCAAAATATTGGATGATTATAGTTGTGTCTTCCCAGTAACTATAAAATATGGTTCTATTGGAGACTGAGTATTTTAACATACTTTGATGGTAGACCTTCTCCCCAACCCCTCCATGGTTTAAATTCAAACTAAAATGTGTACCAACGGGTAAGAAAGGTGTGTTAATTATGCCTTTTTAAGTATGCAAATATTGGATGATAATGGTTGTAACTTCCCTGTAACTATAAAATATGGTGTTAATGGAGACTGAGTATTTTAACGTACTTTGATGGTAGACCTTCTCCCCAGCCCCTCCATGGTTTAAATTCAAACTAAAAAGTGTACCAATAGGTAAGAAAGGTGTGTTAATTATGCCTCTTTAAATATGCAAATATTGGATGATAACAGTTGTGTCTTCCCAGTAACTATAAAAAATGGTGCTAATGTAGACTGAGTACTTTAACGTACTTTGATGGTAGACCTTCTCCCCAGTCCCTCCATGGTTTGAATTCAAACTAAAACGTGTACCAACGGGTAAGAAAGGTGTGTTAATTATGACTCTTTAAATATGCAAATATTGGATGATAATAGTTGTGTCTTCCCAGTAACTATCAAATATGGTGCTATTGGAGACTGAGTATTTTAACATACTTTGTTGGTAAACCTTCTCTCCAGCGCCTCCATCGTTTAAGTTCAAATTAAAACGTGTACCAACAGATAAGAAAGGTGTGTTGATTATGCCTCTTTAAGTATGCAAATATTGGATGATAATAGTTGTGTCTTCCCAGTAACTATGAAATATGGTGCTAGGGGAGACTTGAGTATTTTAACATACTTTGTTGGTAAACCTTCTCTCCAGCGCCTCCATGGTTTAAATTCAAACTAAAAAGTGTACCAATAGGTAAGAAAGGTGTGTTATTTATGCACCTTTAAGTATGCAAATATTGGAGGATAATAGTTGTGTCTTCCCAGTAACTATAGAATACGGTGCTAATGTAGACTGAGTATTTTAACATACTTTGATGGTAGACCTTCTCCCCAGCCCCTCCATGGTTTGAATTCAAACTAAAACGTGAACCAACCGGCAAGAAAGATGTGTTAATTATGCCTCTTTAAATATGCAATTATTGGATGATAATAGTTGTGTCTTCGCAGTAACTATAAAATATGGTGCTATTGGAGACTGAGTATTTTAACATACTTTGTTGGTAAACCTTCTCCCCAGCGCTTCCATGATTTAAATTCAAACTAAAACATGTACCAACCGGCAATAGAGGTGTGTTAATTATGCTTCTTTAAATATGCAAATATTGGATGATAGTAGTTGTGTCTTCCTAGTAACTATAAAATATGGTGCTATTGTAGACTGAGTATTTTAACGTACTTTGATCGTAGTCCTTCTCCCTAGCCCCTCCATGGTTTAAATTCAAACTAAAATGTGTACCAACAGGTAAGAATGGTGTGTTAATCATGCCTCTTTAAATATGCAAATATTGGATGATAATAGGTGTGTCTTCCCAGTAACTATAAAATATGGTGCTAGTGGAGACTGAGTATTTTAACATACTTTGTTGGTAAACCTTCTCCCCATAGCCTCCATGGTTTAAATTCAAACTAAAAAGTGTACCAATAGGTAAGAAAGGTGTGTTATTTATGCCCCTTTAAGTATGCAAATATTGGATGATAATAGTTGTGTCTTCCCAGTAACTATAAAATATGGTGCTAATGGAGACTGAGTATTTTAACATACTTTGATGGTAGACCTTCTCCCCAGCCCCTCCATGGTTTAAATTCAAACTAAAACGTGTACCAACCGGCAATAGAGGTGTGTTAATTATGCCTCTTTAAATATGCAAATATTGGATGATAATAGTTGTGTCTTTCCAGTAACTATAAAATATGGTGCTATTGTAGACTGAGTATTTTAACGTGCTTTGATGGTAAACTTTCTCCCCAGCGCCTCCATGGTTTAAATTCAAACTAAAACGTGTACCAATAGGTAAGAAAGGTGTGTTATTTATGCCCCTTTAAGTATGCAAATATTGGATGATAATAGCTGTGTCTTCCCAGTAACTATAAAATATGGTGCAATTGGAGACTGAGTATTTTAACATACTTTGATGGTAGACCTTCTCCCCAGCCCCTCCATGGTTTAAATTCAAACTAAAACATGTACCAACAGGTAAAAAGGTGTGTTAAATATGCCTCTTTAAATATGCAAATATTGGATGATAGTAGTTGTGTCTTCCCAGTAACTATAAAATATGGTGCTATTGGAGACTGAGTATTTTAACATACTTTGTTGGTAAACCTTCTCCCCAGCGCCTCCATGGTCTAAATTCAAACTAAAACGTGTACCAACGGGTAAGAAAGGTGTGTTAATTATGCCCCTTTAAGTATGCAAATATTGGATGATAATAGTTTTGTCTTCCCAGTAACTATAAAATATGGTGCTAATGTAGACTGAGTATTTTAACGTACTTTGAGGGTAGTCTTTCTCCCCAGCCTCTCCATGGTTTAAATTCAAACTAAAAAGTGTACCAATAGGTAAGAAAGGTGTGTTAATTATGCCCCTTTAAGTATGCAAATATTGGATGATAATAGTTGTGTCTTCCCAATAACTATAAAATATGGTGCTATTGGAGACTGAGTAATTTAACATACTTTGTTGGTAAACCTTCTCTCCAGCCCCTCCATGGTTTAAATTCAAACTAAAAGGTGCACCAACAGGTAGGAAAGGTGTGTTAATTATGCCTCTTTAAATATGCAAATATTGGATGATAATAGTTGTGTCTTCCCAGTAACTATAAAATATGGTGCTTTTGTAGACTGAGTATTTTAACGTGCTTTGATGGTAAACTTTCTCCCCAGCCACTCCATGGTTTAAATTTAAACTAAAACGTGTACCAACAGGTAAGAAAGGTGTGTTAATTGTACCTCTTTAAATATGCAAATATTGGATGATAATAGTTGTGTCTTCGCAGTAACTATAAAATATGGTGCTAGGGGAGACTGAGTATTTTAACATACTTCGTTGGTAAACCTTCTCTCCAGCGCCTCCATGGTTTAAATTCAAACTAAAAAGTGTACCAATAGGTAAGAAAGGTGTGTTTTTTATGCCCCTTTAAGTATGCAAATATTGGATGATAATAGTTGTGTCTTCCCAGTAACTATAAAATACGGTGCTAATGTAGACTGAGTATTTTAACGTACTTTGATGGTAGTCCTTCTCCCCAGCGCCTCCATGGTTTAAATTCAAACTAAAACGTGTACCAACCGGCAATGGAGGTGTGTTAATTATGCCTCTTCAAATATGGAAATATTGCATGATAATAGTTGTCTTCCCAGTAACTATAAAATATGGTGCTAATGTAGACTGAGTATTTTAACGTACTTTGATGGTAAACCTTCTCCTCAGCGCCTCCATGGTTTAAATTCAAACTAAAACGTGTATCAACAGGTAAGAAAGGTGTGTTAATTATACCTCTTTAAATATGCAAATATTGGATGATAATAGTTGTAACTTCCCAGTAACTATAAAATATGGTGTTAATATAGACTGAGTATTTTAACATACTTTGTTGGTAAACCTTCTCCCCAGCCACTCCATACGCCACCTCGGTGCCCGACGATGTGGCAGTGCGTGTGGGGGAGGTGATCAGGTTGCAGTGCCTGGCGCACGGAACTCCTCCTTTGAGCTACACCTGGACCAAGGTGGACGGAGCGCTGCCTTCCAGGGCTCAGGTCAGTGACGGCGACCTCCAGATCAATCTGGCGACCCCCGAAGACGCCGGCAACTACAAGTGTGTGGCCAGCAACCGGGTGGGCCACAGTGAAGTGGTGGCTCGAGTTGCGGTCAGATGTAAGTCCAAGGAGTACCTCGATACTGGATTTGGTGTTTGAATCCTACTTAAAGAAAGAGTGCTGTCCCTGAACGCCACACTGCTCACTGGTGCTCCTCTTACAGCGCCACTGGCGGTGCGGGTGTGGCCACAAGTGGAGGTGAAGGCTCAGGGCAGCGCGGTGGAGTTCACGTGTTCTGCAGCCGGAGGAGTGGAGACCAAAGTTGAGTGGCTGAAGGAGGGCGGCGCCCTGCCCCCGAACCACCACGTCAAGGACGGCGTGCTCAGGTGAAACTAGCACCAGATAACGATGTTTGCATCACCATTTCACAGTTGAGTGCAGGCAGTAAACGTCTGCTGGCTATTTCGTTCTCACACGGTCTTCGTTTTCTTGACTCAAAATGTCCGTCTGCGTTATCGTCAACAGTCTGCATCAATTCAGTTTAAAGTGGCCCGCCACATCATTTAAAGTGACCGCCACGTCATTTATTGTGACCCTTAAAATTACCTGCCACACCATTTAAATTCCATCCATCCATCCATCTTCTTCCGCTTATCCGAGGTCGGGTCGCGGGGGCAGCAGCCTAAGCAGGGAAGCCCAGACTTCCCTCTCCCCAGCCACTTCGTCCAGCTCTTCCTGTGGGATCCCGAGGCGTTCCCAGGCCAGCCGGGAGACATAGTCTTCCCAACGTGTACTGGGTCTTCCCTGCGGCCTCCTACCGGTCGGACGTGCCCTAAACACCTCCCTAGGGAGGCGTTCGGGTGGCATCCTGACCAGATGCCCGAACCACCTCATCTGGCTCCTCTCGATGTGGAGGAGCAGCGGCTTTACTTTGAGCTCCCCCCGGATGGCAGAGCTTCTCACCCTATCTCTAAGGGAGAGCCCCGCCACCCGGCGGAGGAAACTCATTTCGGCCGCTTGTACCCGTGATCTTGTCCTTTCGGTCATAAGCCAAAGCTCATGACCATAGGTGAGGATGGGAACGTAGATCGACCGGTAAATTGAGAGCTTTGCCTTCCGGCTCAGCTCCTTCTTCACCACAACGGATCGATACAGCGTCCGCATTACTGAAGACGCCGCACCGATCCGCCTGTCGATCTCACGATCCACTCTTCCCTCACTCGTGAACAAGACTCCGAGGTACTTGAACTCCTCCACTTGGGGCAAGATCTCCTCCCCAACCCGGAGATGGCACTCCACCCTTTTCCGGGCGAGAACCATGGACTCGGACTTGGAGGTGCTGATTCTCATCCCAGTCGCTTTACACTCAGCTGCGAACCGATCCAGTGAGAGCTGAAGATCCTGGACAGATGAAGCCATCAGGACCACATCATCTGCAAAAAGCAGAGACCTAATCCTGCAGCCACCAAACAAGATCCCCTCAACGCCATGACTGCGCCTAGAAATTCTGTCCATAAAAGTTATGAACAGAATCGGTGACAAAGGGCAGCCTTGGCGGAGTCCAACCCTCACTGGAAACATGTCCGACTTACTACCGGCAATGCGGACCAAGCTCTGGCACTGATCATACAGGGAGCGGACTGCCACAATCAGACAGTCCGATACCCCATACTCTCTGAGCACTCCCCACAGGACTTCCCGAGGGACACGGTCGAATGCCTTCTCCAAGTCCACAAAACACATGTAGACTGGTTGGGCAAACTCCCATGCACCCTCAAGGACCCTGCCGAGAGTATAGAGCTGGTCCACAGTTCCACGACCAGGACGAAAACCACACTGTTCCTACTGAATCCGAGGTTCGACTATCCGGCGTAGCCTCCTCTCCAGTACACCTGAATAGATCTTACCGGGAAGGCTGAGGAGTGTGATCCCACAATAGTTAGAACACACCCTCCGGTTCCCCTTCTTAAAGAGAGGAACCACCACCCCGGTCTGCCAATCCAGTGGTACCGCCCCCGATGTCCACGCGATGCTGCAGAGTCTTGTCAACCAAGACAGCCCCACAGCATCCAGAGCCTTAAGGAACTCCGGGCGGATCTCATCTACCCCCGGGGCCTTGCCACCGAGGAGCTTTTTAACTACCTCAGCAACCTCAGCCCCAGAAATAGGAGAGCCCACCACAGACTCCCCAGGCACTGCTTCCTCATAGGAAGACGTGTTGGTGGGATTGAGGAGGTCTTCGAAGTATTCCCTCCAACGATCCACAACATCCGCAGTCGAGGTCAGCAGAACACCATCCTCACCATACACGGTGTTGATAGTGCACTGCTTTCCCTTCCTGAGGCGGCGGATGGTGGTCCAGAATTGCTTCGAAGCCGTCCGGAAGTCGTTTTCCATGGCCTCACCGAACTCCTCCCATGTCCGAGTTTTTGCCTCTGCGACCGCTGAAGCCGCACACCGCTTGGCCTGTCGGTACTTGTCCGCTGCCTCAGGAGTCCTATGAGCCAAAAGAACCCGATAGGACTCCTTCTTCAGCTTGACGGCATCCCTCACCGCCGGTGTCCACCAACGGGTTCTAGGATTACCGCCACGACAAGCACCAACTACCTTGCGGCCACAGCTCCAATCAGCCGCCTCGACAATAGAGGCGCGGAACATGGTCCATTCGGACTCAATGTCCAGCACCTCCCTCGTGACATGTTCAAAGTTCTTAAAGTCCATTTAAATTAGCCATCATTTTAAATGGCCCCCTCCTTACCTTAATTTGGCCTGCTACTGTATTTAATGTGAATCGCTACATCATTTCAAGTAGCCTGCCACATAAATTAAAGTGGCCCGCTACTTTATTTAATTTGACTCGCCACATAATTTTAAGTGGCCTGCCACACCATTTAGAGTTGATTGCCACATCATTTAATGCAAGCCGCCATTTTCTTTAAAATGGCCTACCACATAATTTTAAGTGGCCCGCCTTCTCATTTAAAGTGACCGCCACTTCATTTATTGTGACCCTGACGCCATTTAAATTGGCCCGCCACTAATTTTAAATTACCTTCCACACCATTTAAATTAGCCAGCCACGTAATTTAAATTGGCCTGCCATATCATTGAAAATGGCCCCCTCCTTACCTTAATTTGGCCCGCTACTGTATTTAATGTGACTCGCTACATCATTTTAAGTAGCCTGCCACATAATTTAAAGTGACCCGCTACTTTATTTAATTTGACTCGCCACATAATTTTAACTGGCCTGCCACACCATTTAGAGTTGATTGCCACATCATTTAACGCGACCCGCCATATCCTTTAAAATGGCCCACCACATAATTAAGTGGCCCGCCTTCTCATTTAAAGTAACCGCTACTTCATTTATCGTGACCCCCGGCGTCATTTATTGTGGCCCGCCACATCATTTAAAATTACCTGCCACACCATTTAAATTAGCCAGCCATGTAATTTACATTGGCCTGCCAATTCATTTAAAATGGCCCCCTCCTTACCTTAATTTGGCCCGATACTTTATTTAATGTGACACGCCACATCATTTTAGGTAGCCTGCCACATAATTAAAAGTGGCCCGCTACTTTATTTAATTTGACTCGCCACATAATTTTAAGTGGCCTGCCACACCATTTATAATTTTAAGTGGCCTGCCACACCATTTAGAGTTGATTGCCACATCATTTAATGCAAGCCGCCATTTTCTTTAAATGGCCTACCACATAATTTTAAGTGGCCCGCCTTCTCATTTAAAGTGACCGCCACTTCATTTATTGTGACCCTGACGCCATTTAAATTGGCCCGCCACTAATTTTAAATTACCTGCCACACCATTTAAATTAGCCAGCCACGTAATTTAAATTGGCCTGCCATATCATTGAAAATGGCCCCCTCCTTACCTTAATTTGGCCCGCTACTGTATTTAATGTGACTCGCTACATCATTTTAAGTAGCCTGCCACATAATTTAAAGTGACCCGCTACTTTATTTAATTTGACTCGCCACATAATTTTAACTGGCCTGCCACACCATTTAGAGTTGATTGCCACATCATTTAACGCGACCCGCCATATCCTTTAAAATGGCCCACCACATAATTTTAAGTGGCCCGCCTTCTCATTTAAAGTAACCGCCACTTCATTTATTGTGACCCCGACGCCATTTAAAATGTCCCGCCACATCATTTAAAATTACCTGACGCACAATTTAAATTAGCCAGCCACATAATTTAAAGTGGACTGCCACGTCATTTAAAATGGCCCCCTCCTTAATTTGGCCCGCTACTGTATTTAATGTGACTCGCCACATCATTTTAAGTAGCTTGCCACATAATTTAAAGTGACCCGCTACTTTATTTAATTTGACTCGCTATGTCATTTTAATTGGCCTGCCACGCCATTTAGAGTTCATCGCCACATTATTTAATGCCACCCGCCATTTCCTTTAAAATGGCCCACCACGTAATTTTAAGTGGCCCTCCACATCATTTAAAATTACCTGCCACACCATTTAAATTAGCCAGCCACAAAATTTAAAGTAGCCTGCCACACCATTTAAAATGACCCGCTCCTTACCTTAATTTGGCCTGCTACTGTATTTAATGTGACTCGCTACATCATTTTAAGTAGCCTGCCACATAATTTAAGTGGCCCGCTACTTTATTTAATTTGACTCGCTACGTCATTTTAAGTGGCCTGCCACACCATTTAGATTTGATCGCCACATCATTTATTGCGACCCGTTATATCCTTTAAAATGGCCCACCACATCATTTTAAGTGGCCCGCCTTCTCATTTAAAGTGACCGCTACTTCATTTAGTGTGACCCTGACGCCATTTTAATGTGGCCTGCCACATCATTTAAAAATACCTGCCGCACTATTTAAATTAGCCAGCCACATAATTTAAATTAGCCTAACACATCAATTAAAATGGACCGCTTAATTTGACCCGCTACTTTATTTAATATGACTCACCACATAATTAACTTGGCCTGCCACATCCTTTAAAATGGCACACTACTTAACTTAATTTGGCCCGCTACATTATTTAATGTGACTCGCCGCTTCATCTTAAGTGGCCAGCCACATCATTTAAAGGTGCCTGCCACACCATTTAGTTTGGCGCGCGTCATTTTAAGTGGCGCGCTACATCATTTTAGGTGGCCTGCCACATCCTTTAAAATGGCCCGTTTCTTAACTTAATTTGGCCTGCTACTTTATTTAACATGACTTGCTACATCAATTTTAGTAGCCCACCACATCATTTATTGTGACCTGATACGACATTTAAAATGGCCCACCACATAATTTAAAGTGGCCTGCCTCATCATTGAAATTAGCCCGTCACATCATTTTTTGGCCTGCCACATCCTTTAAAATGGCCTGCCACATCCTTTAAAATGGCCTGCCACTTAATTTGGCGTGCTCAGTTATTTATTGTGACTCGCCACATCATTTTATTTGGCCTGTCACATCATTTAAAAAGGCTCGCCCATCATTTAAAGTTGCCTGCCACACCATTTAGTTTGGCCCGCTACGTCCTTTTATGTGGCCTGCCATATCCTTTAAAATGGCCCGCTACTTAACTTAATTTGGACCACATCTTTATTTATTGTGACTTGCTAAATCATTTAAAGTAGCCCCGCCACATCATTTAAATTGCCCTGCCACATCATTTAAAGTGGCCTGCCAGTTCCTTTAAAATGACCCACTACTTAACTTAATTTGGACTGCTACTTTATTCAATTTGACTTGCCACATCATTTAATGTGGCCTGCTACATCATTTAAATTGGCCAGCCACATCCTTTAAAATGGCCCACTACTTTGTTTGGCCCGCTACTTTTTTTATTGTGACTCGCCACATCATTTTTAGTGTCTCGCCACCTCAATTAAGTGGCCTGCCACACCATTTACGACGTCATCTAATACGGCCCACCTTATCCTTTAAAATCACCCGCTACTAAACTTGGCCGCTAGGTCATTCAAAAAGGCCCGCCACTTTATTTAATGTGACCCACCATGTCTTTTAAAATGACTCGCTACTTAACTAAATTTGGCCTGCCACACTATTTAATTTGGCCTGCTATGTCATCTAAAAAGGTCCACCATATCATTTAAAATCGCCTGCTGCCTAACTTCATTTGGCTCGCCACATCATTTAAAGTGGCCTGCGACGTCATTTAAGTTGGCTCACGACGTCATTTAAAATGGCCCGCCACTTTATTTAGTGTCACCCGCCTTGTCATTTTAAGTCGCACCCCACATCATTTAAAGTGGCCTGCCGCATTATTTAAATTGGTCTGCCACACCATTTAATTTAGCCCGCTGTGTCCTTTATAGTGGCCCGCTACTAAAGTTAACTTGGCCCGACACATCACACACATGGCCTGCTACGTCATTTAATATGGCCTTTTAAGTGACCTGAGAACGGCTGGAAATAACAAAGCACTTTTGGCTAAATTCATTTGCTCTTTGAATTTTGACAGAAAACCCCCCGAAACGGACAAGCGGTAGAAAATGGATGAATGGATGGAATGTTGCACATGTGATTGCATAAGTTCTACACTGTAATATTATCATGCAACACAATGTTCCACAATTTACTTTTGGGTTATCAAAAATAACTACTAAAATATCTGCAGTTCACCTTGACTTTTCATAGCAAGTTATCAATCAATAATACTCAAAATAACTCGGCCATAAAATTATGTAACAAGGCTATTATATGTTTGTATTTATATATATATTCATTGTTAGATACGGCCCTCTGAAGGCAGTCATAGTTGCGATGTGGCCCTCATTTGAAAGAAGTTTGACACCTCTTGTTTATATCCAAACATGACTCAAGTCTAAATGTTTGGAAACGTGTTCTTCCTATCTGCGTAATGCTGTCATTTATAGCTACAGCAGATAATCTTTCCATTTTATCTCTGCATGAGTACTTACACAAATCCTTACATAGGCACCAAGGCCCCTACATGTAGTTTTGTAAATATTAAGTAACCTGAGAAAGGTTGGAAATAATTCAGCACTTTTGGCTAAATGCATTTGCTCTTTGAATTTTGACAGAAAACCCCCCGAAACGGACAAGCGAAAGAAAATGGATGGATGGATGGAATGTTGCACATGTGATTGCATAAGTTCTACACTGTAATATTATCATGCAACACAATGTTCCACAATCTAGTTTTGGGTTATCAAAAATAACTACTAAAATATCTGTAGTTTACCTTGACTTTTCATAGCAAGTTATCAATCAATAATACTCAAAATAACTCGGCCATAAAATTATGTAACAAGGCTATTATATATTTGTATTTATATATATGTATTCACTGTTAGACGCGGCCCTCTGAAGGCAGTCATAGTTGCGATGTGGCCCTCCATAGAAATAAGTTCGACACCTCTTGTTTATATCCAAACATGACTCAAGTCTAAATGTTTGGAGACGTGTTCTTCCTATCTGCGTAATGCTGTCATTTACAGCTACAGCAGCTCATTTCTCTATTTTATCTCTGCATGAGTACTTACACAAATCCTTACATGGGCACCGAGGCCCCTACATGTAGTTTTGTAAACATTAAGTGTCCTGAGAAAGGTTGGAAATAATTCAGCACTTTTGGCTAAATGCATTTGCTCTTTGAATTTTGACAGAAAACCCCCCGAAACGGACAAGCGAAAGAAAATGGATGGATGGATGGAATGTTGCACATGTGATTGCATAAGTTCTACACTGTAATATTATCATGCAACACAATGTTCCACAATTTACTTTTGGGTTATCAAAAATAACTACTAAAATATCTGCAGTTCACCTTGACTTTTCATAGCAAGTTATCAATCAATAATACTCAAAATAACTCGGCCATAAAATTATGTAACAAGGCTATTATATGTTTGTATTTATATATATATTCATTGTTAGATACGGCCCTCTGAAGGCAGTCATAGTTGCGATGTGGCCCTCATTTGAAAGAAGTTTGACACCTCTTGTTTATATCCAAACATGACTCAAGTCTAAATGTTTGGAAACGTGTTCTTCCTATCTGCGTAATGCTGTCATTTATAGCTACAGCAGATAATCTTTCCATTTTATCTCTGCATGAGTACTTACACAAATCCTTACATAGGCACCAAGGCCCCTACATGTAGTTTTGTAAATATTAAGTAACCTGAGAAAGGTTGGAAATAATTCAGCACTTTTGGCTAAATGCATTTGCTCTTTGAATTTTGACAGAAAACCCCCCGAAACGGACAAGCGAAAGAAAATGGATGGATGGATGGAATGTTGCACATGTGATTGCATAAGTTCTACACTGTAATATTATCATGCAACACAATGTTCCACAATCTAGTTTTGGGTTATCAAAAATAACTACTAAAATATCTGTAGTTTACCTTGACTTTTCATAGCAAGTTATCAATCAATAATACTCAAAATAACTCGGCCATAAAATTATGTAACAAGGCTATTATATATTTGTATTTATATATATGTATTCACTGTTAGACGCGGCCCTCTGAAGGCAGTCATAGTTGCGATGTGGCCCTCCATAGAAATAAGTTCGACACCTCTTGTGACTCAAGTCTAAATGTTTGGAGACGTGTTCTTCCTATCTGCGTAATGCTGTCGTTTATAGCTACAGCAGCTCATTTCTCTATTTTATCTCTGCATGAGTACTTACACAAATCCTTACATGGGCACCGAGGCCCCTACATGTAGTTTTGTAAACATTAAGTGTCCTGAGAAAGGTTGGAAATAATAAAGCACTTTTGGCTAAATGCATTTGCTCTTTGAATTTTGACAGAAAACCCCCCGAAACGGACAAGTGGTAGAAAATGGATGGATGGATGGAATGTTGCACGTGTGATTGCATAAGTTCTACACTGTAATATTATCATGCAACACAATGTTCCACAATTTACTTTTGGGTTATCAAAAATAACTACTAAAATATCTGCAGTTCACCTTGACTTTTCATAGCAAGTTATCAATCAATCTATAATATAATACTCAAACGGCCATAAAATTATGCAACAAGGCTATTATATGTTTGTATTTATATATATTCACTGTGAGACGCGGCCCTCTGAAGGCAGTCATAGTTGCGATGTGGCCCTCAATTGAAAGAAGTTTGACACCTCTTGTTTATATCCAAACATGACTCAAGTCTAAATGTTTGGAGACGTGTTCTTCCTATCTGCGTAATGCTGTCATTTATAGCTACAGCAGCTCATTTCTCGATTTTATCTCTGCATGAGTACTTACACAAATCCCTACATGGGCACCAAGGCCCCTACATGTAGTTTTGTAAATATTAAGTGACCTGAGAAAGGTTGGAAATAATAAAGCACTTTTGGCTAAATCCATTTGCTCTTTGAATTTGGACAGAAAACCCCCCGAAACGGACAAGCGGTAGAAAATGGATGGATGGATGGAATGTTGCACGTGTGATTGCATAAGAACTACACTGTAATATTATCATGCAACACAATGTTCCACAATTTACTTTTGGGTTATCAAAAATAACTACTAAAATATCTGCAGTTCACCTTGACTTTTCATAGCAAGTTATCAATCAATCTATGATATAATACTCAAAATAACTCGGCCATAAAATTATGTAACAAGGCTATTATATGTTTGTATTTATATATATATTCACTGTTAGATGCGGCCCTCTGAAGGCAGTCATAGTTGCGATGTGGCCCTCAATTGAAAGAAGTTTGACACCTCTTGTTTATATCCAAACATGACTCAAGTCTAAATGTTTGGAAACGTGTTCTTCCTATCTGAGTAATGCTGTCATTTATAGCTACAGCAGCTCATTTCTCTATTTTATCTCTGCATGAGTACTTACACAAATCCTTATATGGGCACCGAGGCCCCTACATGTAGTTTTGTAAATATTAAGTGACCTGAGAACGGCTGGAAATAATAAAGCACTTTTGGCTAAATCCATGTGTTCTTTGAATTTTGACAGAAAACCCCCAAAAGGGACAAGTGGTAGAAAATGGATGGATGGATGGAATGTTGCACATGTGATTGAATAAGTTCTACACTGTAATATTATCATGCAACACAATGTTCCACAATCTAGTTTTGGGTTATCAAAAATAACTACTAAAATATCTGTAGTTTACCTTGACTTTTCATAGCAAGTTATCAATCAATAATACTCAAAATAACTCGGCCATAAAATTATGTAACAAGGCTATGATATGTTTGTATTTATATATATATTCACTGGAAGATACGGCCCTCTGAAGGCAGCCATAGTTGCGATGTGGCCCTCCATAGAAATAAGTTTGACACCTCTTGTTTATATCCAAACATGACTCAAGTCTAAATGTTTGGAAACGTGTTCTTCCTATCTGAGTAATGCTGTCATTTATAGCTACAGCAGATAATTTTTCCATATTATCTCTGCATGAGTACTTACACAAATCCTTACATGGGTACCGAGGTCTCTACATGTAGTTTTGTAAATATTAAGTGACCTGAGAAAGGTTGGAAATAATAAAGTGTCATGTCTGTGTGATCATGTTTTGTTTTAGTCATGTTCGGTTTTGTTTTTGGACTTTTTGTGCACTTTTGTTTGTTTTGTCACCATAGCAACCATTAGTTTTCACCTGTCACGTCACGCACCTGTTTCACGTTTTGAGTCACACACCTGTTTTCACTAATCATGTCTGTAGTATTTAAGTTCATTGTTTTCAGTTTGTCTTTCTGGCAACATCCCACATTTATGCTCTGCATACCCCTGACACACTCTCCACACACCCTTATGACCCTAGCTGCGCTTTTTCATGCCGTTTTCTCGTCCAAGTAAGTTTTCTTTATTCATGCCATAGTTTGCAAGTTTTGTTTCATTGTTCATAGTTTCTGCCGTTGTGCAAGTTTTGTGTTTATAGTCAAGTTTTGTACTTCCGCCCTTGTGCGCGCCTTTTGTTTGCTTCATTTTTGTAGTTATAGTGTTAAAATAAATCATGTACTCCCCTTCACGCCACATCTGGTCCAAATCTTTTGCACCTCTGGAGAACAAACCATGCCACAGTCTCAGTCATGACATAAAGCACTTTTGGCTAAATCCATTTGCTCTTTGAATTTTGACAGAAAACCCTCCGAAACGGACAAGCGGTAGAAAATGGATGGATGGATGGAATGTTGCACGTGTGATTGCATAAGTTCTACACTGTAATATTATCATGCAACACAATGTTCAACAATCTAGTTTTGGGTTATCAAAAATAACTGCTAAAATATCTGTAGTTTACCTTGACTTTTCATAGCAAGTTATCAATCAATAATACTCAAAATAACTCGGCCGTAAAATTATGTAACAAGGCTATTAAATGTTTGTATTTATATATATTCACTGTTAGATGCGGCCCTCTGAAGGCAGTCATAGTTGCGATGTGGCCCTCAATTGAAAGAAGTTTGACACCTCTTGTTTATATCCAAACATGACTCAAGTCTAAATGTTTGGAAACGTGTTCTTCCTATCTGCGTAATGCTGTCATTTATAGCTACAGCAGATAATTTTTCCATTTTATCTCTGCAGGAGTACTCCGACAAATCCTCACATGGGTAAATATTGGTATTTAATGCTGAAAATGCTCACGTTTATGCTCGTCCCCAGGATTGAGAACCTCGAGCAGAGCAACGAAGGCGTTTACATCTGCCGGGCCAGCAGCGTGTACGGCCAGGCTCAGGACGCGGCCCGCCTGACCATTCAAGGTCTGCAACGTGACCGTAGACTAGTCCGTGCATCTTTACAGTAATATTAGTCAACGCACGACTTCTTCTTCCCCCCCCGCAGCCCTGCCCAAGGTGATGATCAACGTGCGCACCTCGGTGCAGACCGTGATGATCGGCAACTCCGTGGAGTTTGAATGCCAGGCGGTCGGCGACCCCGAGCCCAGCGTGCAGTGGAGCAAAGTGGGCGGGCCTCTGCCCGCGCACATCGTGGTGATGGGCGGCATGCTGAAGATCCGCCGCGTGACGGAGGCCGACGCGGGCCAGTACCGCTGCACGGCCACCAATGACGTGGGCTCGGTGCAGTCCCAGGTGGTGCTCAATGTCCAGTGTGAGTACGCTTAGTCATCGTTTTAGACCACGGCATGAGTCTAGGGTTGCTTTCAGGCTCTGATTCACTAAAAGTTTGCACGTATTACAACTAGGGATGGCTACTGGTCACATTTGAACTGATACGGTACCAATTCCCGATACTTGGGAATCGATACCGGTACTCAACAGTACCAATTTTCGATATTTTTGTGTGTTAATAGTTGTGTTTGTTAATACAATCTCATTGTTAATGCAACATTTGAAAATGAGATAATTATGATAACTTCTCTCCAATTTGTGTATCTTGTTTCAAGTACTACATTAAGTGGCTAGTTCAAGACTTTAGATGGCAATAGTGTATTGTTTATGTTGGTTTTTTTGGTTTTGTTGCGCCCTAAAAAGTGTTAATACTGTAAGCATTGTACTTAATGCACACCAGCTGTTTGATTGTAACGTGTATCCAAGTTGTTGCTTTCATTAACACATTTGGAAGTGTTGAAATTGCCATGTAAAATCGCTAATGGTAATCAGTTGCGAAGCCAATGTACAAACCCCGTTTCCATATGAGTTGGGAAATTGTGTTAGATGTCAATATAAACGGAATACAATGATTTGCAAATCATTTTCAACCCATATTCAGTTGAATATGCTACAAAGACAACATATTTGATGTTCAAACTGATAAACTTTTCTTTTTTTTTGCAAATAATCATTAACTTTAGGATTTGATGCCACCAAAATAGTTGGGAAAGGTGGCAATAAATACTGATAAAGTTGAGGAATGCTCATCAAACACTTATTTGGAACATCCCACAGGTGAACAGGCAAATTGGGAACAGGTGGGTGCCATGATTGGGTACAAAAGTAAATTCCATGAAATGCTCAGTCATTCACAAACAAGGATGGGGCGAGGGTCACCACTTTGTCAACAAATGTGTGAGCAAATTGTTGAACAGTTTAAGAAAAACCTCTCTCAACCAGTTATTGCAAGGAATTTAGAGATTTCACCATCTACGGTCCGTAATATCATCAAAAGGTTCAGAGAATCTGGAGAAATCACTGCACGTAAGCAGCTAAGCCCGTGACCTTCGATCCCTCAGGCTGTACTGCATCAACAAGCGACATCAGTGTGTAAAGGATATCACCACATGGGCTCAGGAACACTTCAGAAACCCACTGTCAGTAACTACAGTTGGTCGCTACATCTGTAAGTGCAAGTTAAAACTCTCCTATGCAAGGCGAAAACCGTTTATCAACAACACCCAGAAGCGCCGTCGGTTTCGCTGGGCCTGAGCTCATCTAAGATGGACTGATAAAAAAGTGGAAAAGTGTTCTGTGGTCTGACGAGTCCACATTTCAAATTGTTTTTGGAAACTGTGGACGTCGTGTCCTCCGGACCAAAGAGGAAAAGAACCATCCGGATTGTTATAGGCGCAAAGTTGAAAAGCCAGCATCTGTGATGTATGGGGGTGTATTAGTGCCAAAGACATGGGTAACTTACACATCTGTGAAGGCGCCATTAATGCTGAAAGGTACATACAGGTTTTGGAGCAACATATGTTGCCATCCAAGCAACGTTACCATGGACGCCCCTGCTTATTTCAGCAAGACAATGCCAAGCCACGTGTTACATCAACATGGCTTCATAGTAAAATAGTGCGGGTACTAGACTGGCCTGCCTGTAGTCCAGATCTGTCTCCCATTGAAAATGTGTGGTGCATTATGAAGCCTATAATACCACAACGGAGACCCCCGGAGTGTTGAACAACTTAAGCTGTACATCAAGCAAGAATGGGAAAGAATTCCACCTGAGAAGCTTAAAAAATGTGTCTCCTCAGTTCCCAAACGTTTACTGAGTGTTGTTAAAAGGAAAGGCCATGTAACACAGTGGTGAACATGCCCTTTCCCAACTACTTTGGCACGTGTTGCAGCCATGAAATTCTAAGTTAATTATTGTTTGCAAAAAAAAAAAAAAAATGTTTATGAGTTTGAACATCAAATATGTTGTCTTTGTAGTGCATTCAATTGAATATGGGTTGAAAAGGATTTGCAATCATTGTATTCCGTTTATATTTACATCTAACACAATTTCCCAACTCATATGGAAACGGGGTTTGTATAATACAAAGTTTTGTATTTAAATATGTATATCTGTTTTTAGCATTTTATTTTTTTAATTAAAAAATATATATAAAATGGCCACCCATACTTGACTTTTCAATATGTTGACCTTGGTGGAAACAGTTTAGAAAACCCCTAAACTAAATGACAGCAAAACAACAGCAACAACATGGCAATTTCAACACTTCCAAATGTGTTAATGAAGTGTGTTTTATTTTTATTTTGAGAACTTCTAATATTTTAGAATCTAAAATATTAGATGATTTTATTTTTGGTTTTGTTGCACCCCCTAAAAAGTGTTAATACTGTAAGCATTGTTCTTAATACACACCAGCTGTTTGATTGTAACGTTTATCCAAATCGTAGTTCTCATTATCACATTTGAGGGTGTTGAAATTGCCATGTAAAATCGCTAATGCTAATCAGTAGTAAAGCCAATGTATATTAGCATCAAGCTAGTGCATTTTTAGAACGTTTTTCCTGTTGTTCTTCTGCTGTCATTTAGTTTAGGGTTTTTCTCAACTTTTTCCACCAAGATCAACATACTGAAATGTCAAGTACGGGTGGCCATTTTTATATTTATTTTTAATTTAAAACATAAAATGCTAAAAACCTATAGACAAAGCTTTGTGTTATAGGTGAAGATGGTTTTATTTTTTGTTTTGTTGCGCCCCCTAAAAAGTGTCAATACTGTAAGCATTGTACTTAATACACACCAGCTGTTTTATTGTAAAATGTATCTAAGTCGTAGTTTTCATTAACAGATTTGGGGGTGTTGAAATCGCCATGTAAAATCGCTAATGCTAATCAGTAGCAAAGCCAATGTATATTAGCATCAAGCTAGTGCATTTTTGGAACGTTTTTCCTGTTGTTCTGCTGTCATTTAGTTTAGGGTTTTTCTAAACTTTTTCCACCAAGATCAACATACTGAAAAGTCAAGTATGGGTGGCCATTTTGAAATGTATTTTTTATTTAAAACATAAAATGCTAAAAACAGATATTATACATATTTAAAGACAAAGCTTTGTGTTATAGGTGAAGTGTGTTTTATTTTTATTTTGAGAGCTTCTAATATTTTAGAATCTAAAATATTAAATTATTTTATTTTTGGTTTTGTTGCACCCCCTAAAAAGTGTTAATACTGTAAGCATTGTTCTTAATACACACCAGCTGTTTGATTGTAACGTTTATCCAAATTGTAGTTCTCATTAACACATTTGAGGGTGTTGAAATCGCCATGTAAAATCGCTAATGCTAATCAGTAGCAAAGCCAATGTATATTAGCATCAAGCTAGTGCATTTTTGGAAAGTTTTTCCTGTTGTTGTTCTGCTGTCATTTAGTTTAGGGTTTTTCTCAACTTTTTCCACCAAGATCAACATACTGAAATGTCAAGTACGGGTGGCCATTTTTATATTTATTTTTAATTTAAAACATAAAATGCTAAAAACCTATAGACAAAGCTTTGTGTTATAGGTGAAGATGGTTTTATTTTTTGTTTTGTTGCGCCCCCTAAAAAGTGTTAATACTGTTAGCATTGTACTTAATACACACCTGCTGTTTTATTGTCACGTGTATCTAAGTCGTAGTTTTCATTAACACAGTTGGGGGTGTTGAAATCGCCATGTAAAATCACTAATGCTAATCAGTAGCAAATAAAGTTAAAGTTAAAGTTAAAGTACCAATGATTGTCACACACACACTAGGTGTGGCGAAATTATTCTCTGCATTTGACCCATCACCCTTGATCACAAAATCCAATGTATATTAGCATCAAGGTTGTGCATTTTTGGAAAATGTCGTTGCTGTTGTTATGCTGTCATTTAGTTGAGGGTTTTTCTAAGGTGAAGGTCAACACACTGAAAAATCAAGTATGGGTGGCTATTTTTTTATATTTTTTATTTAAAAAATAAAATGCTAAAAACATATTTAAAGACACAACTTTGTGTTATAGGTGCCTATGTATAGTATTGTTAATTATTAGTTAAAAAATGTCAGATATTGTTTTCTTACATTTCTGCTGTTGTTTTTTGGATAAATGGGTTATTATTTGAAAATCAACAACTTTTTAAATTTTACAGACACATTAGGTATGTTATCGGTGTGGGATCAGTATGGCCGATCGGTGGTATCGCACTTCACTGGTGTGTGCTGCATGTTCCACCTCCTAACAAAACACCACAGGTTCTATAAAGGTCATAATAGAGCAGAAATTGGACTACTGGTAAAATAAATATTCATAAGGAAGCAAAACAGACCTTTCACGTTCTCTCACCTTGTTTTTTTTTTTGTTTTTTTTTTTATTCCATAGCTCTTCCTCAAATTTCTACCATGCCTGAAAGGAAGGAAGTGACGGTCGGCTCGGATGCCGTCTTGCCGTGTGTGGCGTCCGGATATCCTGTACCTGAGATCAAATGGTCCAAGGTAACAAATTGAATTAATTCCTTCATTTTAAAAGTGATCGGCGCTTTTCTGACCAGTTTGCGCGTCCACCGCTTCCACTTTCAGGTCGAAGGTGAGCTTCCTGCCAAGTGCTTCCAGGACGCCAACGTGCTGACGGTTCCTCGGGTGGCGCACGGCGACTCGGGGACGTACGTGTGCACGGCCTCCAACAAGCAGGGCAAAGTGGAAGCCTTCACCAGGCTGGACGTCCACGGTCAGCACGCAGAAAGTCGCCACGCCGCGTGTTGTTGTCGTTGTTTGCGTCTAACCGTGCGATGAATGTGGCGTTCCCAGAGAGAGTGATGCCCTACTTTGCCCAGGAGCCGCTGTCCTATCTCACGCTGCCCACCATTAAAAACGCCTACAAGGCCTTCAGCATCAGAATCAACTTCAGGCCCGACAATGTTGACGGTGAGTGCGGGTCGTGTCCTACCACGTGCATATTTGTCTACAACCTGTGTATGACCTCATGTGTGACGTCATCGCATCTTCTCTGCTCCCTCACGCGCCGCCAAGGTCTCATACTGTACGCTGGTGAGTGCCGCTGCTGGAATGTGCCGGAAGTCAGGGCTGCACTTTTCACTTTTCACATGGCACAAACATGGTGGATGGCGCTTGTGCCACACTCGCCAAACTCTTAGAAGCAATTGGAAAGTAAAGTGTTCCCTCGATGAATATGACGGTTAAAGTAGGGTTCGCTATTTATCTCATCATTTTTATTAGGGCTATCTCACATGATATTGATACTGGATATCAGTTTGATATCATCAAAAAACTAAACAAGTGTCCGATGATAACAGCTTGCATGTCAAATGTGTGAAAATCATGTGTGACACAAGCAGTCCTACAGCGTGTCTACTTGTTTGTGATATCATGTGCGATACGAGCAGTCTTGCAGCGTGTCTACTTGTTTGTGATATCATGTGGCGTGTTTACTCGTGGGATGTCATGAGCGATAAAAGTAGTCCTGCAGCGTGTTTGCTTGTGTCTGATATCATGTGCGATACAAGCAGTCCTGCAGCGTGTGTACTTGTCTCTGATATCATGTGCGATACAAGCGGTCCTGCAGAGTGTTTACTTGTATGTGATATCATGTGCGATAAAAGCAGTCTTGCAGTGTGTTTACTTGTGTCTGATGTCTTGTGCAATACAAGCAGTCCTGCAGCGTGTTTACTTGTGTGTGATATCATGTGCGATAAAAGCAGTCTTGCAGCGTGTCTACTTGTTTGTGATATCATGTGCGATACGAGCAGACCTGCAGCGTGTCTATTGGTTTGTGATATCATGTGGCGTGTTTACTCGTGTGATGTCATGAGCGATAAAAGTAGTCCTGCAGCGTGTTTACTTGTGTCTGATATCGTGTGCGATACAAGCGGTCCTGCAGAGTGTTTACTTGTATGTGATATCATGTGCGATAAAAGCAGTCTTGCAGTGTGTTTACTTGTGTCTGATATATTGTGTGATACAAGCAGTCCTGCAGCGTGTTTACTTGTGTGTGATATCATGTGCGATAAAAGAAATCCTGCAGCATGTTTACTTGTGTGTGATATAATGTGCGATAAAAGAAGTCCTGCAGCGTGTTTACTTGTATTCAATATCATGTGCGATGCAAGCAAGTAAATTGTGTGTGATATCATGTGCAATACAAGCACTCCTGCAGAGTGTTTACTTGTCTGTGATATCATGTGCGATAGAAGTAGTCCTGCAGCCTGTTTACTTGTGTCTGATATCATGTGCAATACAAGTCGTCCTGCAGCGTGTTTACTTGTGTGTGATATCATGTGCGATACAAGCAGTTCTGCAGAGTGTTTACTTGTTTGTGATATCATGTGCGATACAAGCAGTCCTGCAGAGTGTTTACTTGTCTGTGATATCATATGCAATACAAGCAGTCCTGCAGCGTGTTTACTTGTGTGAGATATCCTGTGCGATACAAGTCATCCTTCAGTGTGTTTACTTGTGTGATATCATGTGCGATACAAGCAGTCCTGCAGCGTGTCTGCTGGTTTGTGACATCATGTGGCGTGTTTACTCGTGTGATATCATGTGCGATAAAAGCAGTCTTGCAGTGTGTCTACTTGTTTGTGATGTCATGTGCGATACGAGCGGTTCTGCAGTGTGTCTACTTGTTTGTGATATCATGTGGCGTATTTACTCGTGTGATATCACGTGTGATACAAGCAGTCCTGCAGCGTGTCTGCTTGTTTGTGATATCATGTGGCGTATTTACTCGTGTGATATCATGTGTGATACAAGCAGTCCTGCAGCGTGTCTGCTTGTTTGTGATATCATGTGGCGTGTTTACTCGTGTGATATCGTGTGCGATAAAAGCAGTCTTGCAGCGTGTCTACTTGTTTGTGATATCATGTGGCGTGTTTACTCGTGGGATGTCATGAGCGATAAAAGTAGTCCTGCAGTGTGTTTGCTTGTGTCTGATATCATGTGCGATGCAAGCAGTCCTGCAGCGTGTTTACTTGTGTGTGATATAGTGTGCGATACAAGCGGTCCTGCAACGTGTTTACTTGTATGTGATATCATATGCGATACAAGCAGGCCTGCAGCGTGTTTAGTTGTGTCGGATATCCTGTGCGATACAAGTCATCCTGCAGCGTGTCTACTTGTTTGTGATATCATGTGCGATACGAGCGGTCCTGCAGCGTGTCTACTGGTTTGTGATATCATGTGGCGTGTTTACTCGTGTGATATCATGTGCGATAAAAGCAGTCTTGCAGCGTGTCTACTTGTTTGTGATGTCATGTGCTATACGAGCGGTCCTGCAGCGTGACTACTGGTTTGTGATATCATGTGGCGTGTTTACTCGTGGGATGTCATGAGCGATAAAAGTAGTCCTGCAGCGTGTTTGCTTGTGTCTGATATCATGTGCGATAAAAGCAGTCCTGCAGTGTGTTTACTTGTATCTGATATTTTGTGCGATACAAACAGTCCTGCAGCGTGTTTACTTGTGTGTGATATAATGTGCGATAAAAGAAGTCCTGCAGCGTGTTTACTTGTATGTGATATCATGTGTGATACAAGCCGTCCTGCAGCGTGTTAACTTGTTTGTTGTATCCTATGCAATACAAGCTGTCCTGCAGCGTGTTTAGTTGTGTGTGATATCATATGTGATACAAGCAGTCCTGCAGAGTGTTTACTTATGTGCGATATCATGTGCAACACAAGCCGTCCTGCAGCGTGTTTACTTGTGTGTGATATCATGTGCGATACAAGTTGTCCTGCAGCGTGTTTAGTTGTGTGTGATATCATGTGCGATACAAGCAGTCCTGCAGAGTGTTTACTTATGTGCTATATCATGTGCGATACAAGCGGTCCTGCAGCGTGTTTACTTTTGTGTGTGATATCATGTGCGATACAAGCCGTCCTGCTAAGTGTTTACTTGTGTGCGATACAAGCAGTCATGCAAAGTGTTTACTTGTGCAAAGCTGGACAGACAGTTATCATCTAAATGTCTTTCTATAAACACACAATTTCTTCTATTTACTAAAGTAATTTACAAAAGGTAAACATGCTAGGCTATAGGCTACTAAGAGTTTGCAGCTACACAACAGCTAAGCACACAATAGCACACAAGCTAGACATAGGTAATAATCATTGAACCGTAAAACGTGACATTTGTCAATACAAACAAGTATCAAATAATTATAGTTGCATATTACTTACACATACAAAGTCTCCAAGGCAGAAGCGTATTGGAAAGTATCCAGTAACAAACGTGTCCGCATCATTTAACTTACTGCGTCATGAGCTTAATATAATGAATTATAGTGGCCAATTACCACTTTACTTCAACTTAAAGACAGCATAAGTCCATTCCAGACGGGTAATAATAAATAGGTTAGTGTTTTTCATAACTACCATTGTTCTCTGTTTGACTCATTTCACTTGATCAAACCTCATAACAGTATCGGCCAATACTACATGTTCCAATATCGAAATGTTTTCAGAAATAACTTGTTTATTATTTTAACTGAGATTAATTGACGACACGCAGAAAGAGCTGCCGACGCAAACTACTTTAATAGCAAGGAAGGAAGGAAGTTCTCCAATACTTGCAATGAGCAAATTTGACCACAAGATGGTGCTGTTTTTTACAAACAACAACTAAAACATTGCATGTCCGCCATGAATTGAAACTGTTACGTGAACCGCAAAGTAGCGAGGGAACACTCTAACAACGTACTGTACTGTAACATAACTTACTGTACTGTACATGTATTTGGAAACTGTTCAAAGCAGACATTTGCAATGAGCGTTCGCCACCATGGAAGCATGATCCTGGCATGCAGAGATTCACGTGTGAAAGCCACTGAGGTCGTGACCATAACTTGTCTAACATGATGGCATGCTGCTTTCACCATCCAGCCTTCAAAGTGTGACATAGGCATGAATGGGGGCCGTTGTGGCTAACTGCCGCATCACCCTGGCGCTTTGTTCTGGTATTTGGTAAAGCTAAAAGGCCAATGACAGAGGACTTCAGGATCCACGAGAGTTGATACGGTAAAATCAGCTCAGAGAGATGAGAAGGTGTAAGGCCGTTAAGACTTATAAAAAATAATAATAGAACTTTAAAATCCACCCTGAAGCAGACAGGAAGCCGATGCAGTGACTTAAAAACTGGTGTAATGTGCTCCCGCCTTCTGGTATTTGGCAAAGCTAAACTGCCAGTTCCAGAAGACATCAGGATCCACAAGAGTTGATAGGGTGTAAGGCCGTAAAGACTTTAAAAAACTAATAATAAAACTTTAAAATCCACCCTGAAGCGGACAGGAAGCCAATGCAGCGATTTCAAAACTGGTGTAATGTGCTCCCGACCTCTGGTATTTGGTTAAGCTAAAAGGCCAGTGCCAGAGGACCTCAGGATCAACAAGAGTTGATAAGGTAAAATCAGCTCAGAGAGATGAGAAGGTGTAAGGCCGTTAAGACTTTTAAAAACTAATAATATAACATTAAAATCCACCCTAATGCAGCGGCTTTAAAACTGGTGTAATGTGCTCCCGCCCTCAGGTATTTGGTAAAGCTAAAAGGCCAGTGCCAGAGAACCTCAGGATCCACAAGAGATGATACGGTGTGAGGCCATTAGGACATTTAAAAACTAATAGTAGAACTTTGAAACAGACAAGGAGCCAAGAGTTGATACGGTATAAGGCCATTAAGACTTATAAAAACTAATAATATAACTTTAAAAACCACCCTGAAGCGGACAGGAAGCCAAAGCAGCGACTTTAAAACTGGTGTAATGTGCTCCTGGCCTCTGGTATTTGGTAAAGCTAAAAGGCCAGTGCCAGAGGACCTCAGGTTTCACGAGAGTTGATACGGTAAAAGCAGCTCAGATAGATGAGAAGGTCTAAGGCCGTTAAGACTTTTAAAAACTAATAATAGAACTTTAAAATCCACCCTGAAGCGGACGGGGAGCCAATGCAGCGGCTTTAAAACTGGTGTAATGTGCTCCCGCCCTCAGGTATTTGGTAAAGCTAAAAGGCCAGTGCCAGAGGACCTCAGGATCCACAAGAGATGATATGGTGTGAGGCCATTAGGACATTTAAAAACTAATAGTAGAACTTTGAAACAGACGAGGAGCCAAAGCAGCGACTTAAAAACTGGTGTAATGTGCTCCCGCCCTCTGGTATTTGGCAAAGCTAAACTGCCAGTTCCAGAAGACATCAGGATCCACGAGAGTTGATAGGGTGTAAGGCCATTAAGACTTTAAAAAAGTAATAATATAACTTTAAAATCCACCCTGAAGCAGACAGGAGGTCAATGCAGCGACTTCAAAACTGGTGTAATCTGCTCCTGCCCTCTGGTATTTGGTAAAGCTAAAAGGCCAGTTCCAGAAGACCTCAAGATCCGTGAGGGTTGATACTATAAAATCAACTAAGATAGATAAGAAGGCACGAGGCCATTAGGACATGTAAAAACTAATAATAGAACTTTAAAATCCACCGTGAAGCGGACAGGAGGCCAATGCAGCGACTTCAAAACTGGTGTAATCTGCTCCTGCCCTCTGGTATTTGGTAAAGCTAAAAGGCCAGTGCCAGAGGACCTCAGGATCCACGAGAGTTGATATGGTGTAAGGCCATTAAGACTTTTAAAAACAAATAATAGAACTTTAAAATCCACCCTGAAGCAGACAGGAAGCCAATGCAGCGACTTCAAAACTGGTGTAATGTGCTCCCGCCCTCTGGTATTTGGTAAATCTATAAGGCCAGTGCCAGAGGACCTCAGGATCCACAAGAGTTGATACGGTAAAAGCAGCTCAGAGAGATGAGAAGGTGTAAGGCCGTTAAGACTTTTAAAAACTAATAATAGAACTTTAATATCCACCCTGAAGCGGACGGGGAGCCAATGCAGCGGCTTTAAAACTGGTGTAATGTGCTCCCGCCCTCAGGTATTTGGTAAAGCTAAAAGGCCAGTGCCAGAGGACCTCAGGATCCACAAGAGATGATATGGTGTGAGGCCATTAGGACATTTAAAAACTAATAGTAGAACTTTGAAACAGACGAGGAGCCAAAGCAGCGACTTAAAAACTGGTGTAATGTGCTCCCGCCCTCTGGTATTTGGCAAAGCTAAACTGCCAGTTCCAGAAGACATCAGGATCCACGAGAGTTGATAGGGTGTAAGGCCATTAAGACTTTAAAAAAGTAATAATATAACTTTAAAATCCACCCTGAAGCAGACAGGAGGTCAATGCAGCGACTTCAAAACTGGTGTAATCTGCTCCTGCCCTCTGGTATTTGGTAAAGCTAAAAGGCCAGTTCCAGAAGACCTCAAGATCCGTGAGGGTTGATACTATAAAATCAACTAAGATAGATGAGAAGGCACGAGGCCATTAGGACATGTAAAAACTAATAATAGAACTTTAAAATCCACCGTGAAGCGGACAGGAGGCCAATGCAGCGACTTCAAAACTGGTGTAATCTGCTCCTGCCCTCTGGTATTTGGTAAAGCTAAAAGGCCAGTGCCAGAGGACCTCAGGATCCACGAGAGTTGATATGGTGTAAGGCCATTAAGACTTTTAAAAACAAATAATAGAACTTTAAAATCCACCCTGAAGCAGACAGGAAGCCAATGCAGCGACTTCAAAACTGGTGTAATGTGCTCCCGCCCTCTGGTATTTGGTAAATCTATAAGGCCAGTGCCAGAGGACCTCAGGATCCACAAGAGTTGATACGGTAAAAGCAGCTCAGAGAGATGAGAAGGTGTAAGGCCGTTAAGACTTTTAAAAACTAATAATAGAACTTTAATATCCACCCTGAAGTGGACAGGAAGCCAATGCAGCAACTTCAAAACTGCCGTAATGTGCTCCCGCCCTCTGGTATTTGGTAAAGCTAAAAGGCCAGTGCCAGAGAACCTCAGGATCCACGATAGTTGATACGGTGTAAGGCCATTAAGACTTTTAAAAACTAATAATATAACTTTAAAAAACACCCTGAAGCGGACAGGAAGCCAAAGCAGCGATTTCAGAACTGGTGTAATGTGCTCCCGCCCTCTGGTATTTGGTAAAGCTAAAAGGCCAGTGCCAGAGAACTTCAGGATTTGCAAGGGTTAATACGGCAAAATCAGCTCAGATAGATAAGAAGGCACGAGGCCATTAGGACATTTAAAAACGAATAATATAACTTTAAAACGAACGGGGAGCCAATGCAGCAGCTTTAAAACTGGAGTGATGTGCTCCCGCCCTCTGGTCCTCGTCAGCACGCGTGTAGAGTTTTGTAATAATTGTAGACTTCTGATATTCTTTTTTAGAAGACCAGAGAGCATTACAATAGTCTAAAGGACAGGAAATTAAAAATCATGCATGTAGCACCTGCGTGTTGGCCCAAGAGACCCTGGCTATGTTTTTAAGATGATAATGTTATAATATTTTTAATATGTCAGATAAAAGTCAGCTCAGAGTCAAAAATCACCACCAGTTTTTTAAAGACTGTGTTGGTTTAAAATCTTGGTAAAAGTTGATTCTTCTGGTCTTCAGGACCTAGAACTAAAACTTCTGTTTTGTCCTGGTTGAGGAAATTCACCGCCACCCATGACATGTCTACAATGCAGTTAAAAAGTAGATCTGCTGGTCCTGTGTCATCTGGAGACACGGAAACGTACAACTGTGTATCATCAGCGTAACCGTGGAAACTGATGCCGTGTCTCCTAATGACGCAGAGTACAAAGATTAAGAAGAATGGGACCTAAAATTGAGCCTTGAGGAACCCCACATCTTATCTCATGGGTTCCTGAGGAACATGCGTCCATACTTACATAAAAACAGCTGTCTGTGAGATACGAGTGGAACCAGTTCAAAACAGTACCAGAGAGGACCACCAGGTGTCAAAGTCTCTTTAATAAACTGTGAAGGTCTACTGTTTCAAAAGTGGTGCTCATATCCAGGAGAACCAGCTTTTTGTTACCTGATGTCATTTAGCATCTTTCAAAGTGCAGTCTGGGTACTGTGGTTTATCCTGAAACCAGACTGATGTCTTTCTAAAATTGTGTTTTTATTTAAAAAGTTGTTGACTTGGTTAAAATTGTCCTTAAGAACTGTGAGTTGGATACAGGTCGGTAGTTTTTAAAAAGGCTCGGGTCCAAACTGCGCTTCTTCAGAAGGGGCCTCACCACCGCTGAAGACCCCTGTCTGAAGAGAACGGTTCATAAGAGTTCAAAGCTGTTCCTCAAATAATCCATAAAAGGATTTAAAAAGTGACGTGGGAATTGGATCTAAGAGGCAGCTTGTTGGGTTGACTTGGGAGAAGACTTGACCAAATGTCCTCGCATCAACCAGAACAAAACTCTCCAGATCAGCTGTGTCAGCAGTTTGGAGACCAGATCTGATATCTTTGATCGGAGACCAGCTCTGATGTCTTTGATCTTGGTTCTGAAGTGGTCTCCAAAGCCTGTCGGACTGCGTTATCGTAGGTCTTGAGATGTTGACGTCAAATCTGATCATGGATTGGATTTCCTCCATCTCTTCCCCGCACTTGACGTCATTCCTCGTTTTTCCTCCACGGAGGTGTAGGTTTGGTCTTGATTGTCCAGAGTTGGTTTTAGTTTACTGTTGAAATGATGATTCAACGATAATTCTAGCCGGAGCGTTCTGTAAATTCTCAAAAAAATCTGCAGCCAGTTCAGGAGTTAGGTAGCGTTTCCTCACTGTTCTCAAGGATTTAAAAAGTGACGTGGGAATTGGATCTAAGAGGCAGCTTGTTGGGTTGACTTGGGAGAAGACTTGACCAAATGTCCTCGCATCAACCAGAACAAAACTCTCCAGATCAGCTGTGTCAGCAGTTTGGAGACCAGATCTGATGTCTTTGATCGTAGACCAGATCTGATGTCTTTGATCTTGGTTCTGAAGTGGTCTCCAAAGCCTGTCGGACTGCGTTATCGTAGGTCTTGAGATGTTGACGTCAAATCTGATCATGGATTGGATTTCCTCCATCTCTTCCCCGCACTCGATGTCATTCCTCGTTTTTCCTCCACGGAGTTGTAGGTTTTGTCTTGATTGTCCAGAGTTGGTTTTAGTTTACTGTTGAAATGATAATTCAACGATAATTCTAGCCGGAGCGTTCTGTAAATTCTCAATAAAATCTGCAGCCAGTTCAGGAGTTAGGTAGCGTTTCCTCACTGTTCTCAACGGGGCTCCCTGCTGGTTGAGACTGGTAAGACTCCGCCAGGTCAACAACCGAGGACACACCGATTGGACAGGCCATGGCTTGCGACCAGGTCCAGGGTGTGTCCCCTGCTTAAAATGTTGATTTAAAACCTTTAAAAACGATCTGGATATTAAACCTGAGAAGTCCTCAACATGTAGACTAGAATCAGCGCTTGCTAAAATCACTATAGATCGAACCAAAGATCCGAGCTAGTTTAAATGTCCGACGATATTCATGAACTGAGAGTTTCTGCTTATTCAGCATTAACCTCCTAAAAGTGTAAATAAGTCAAATAAATGATTATTTCCAGTAGAAAGTGACATTTTCTTGCTGTGCAGGTATGATTCTTTACAACGGCCAGAGGAGAACCACAGGCGCTGACTTCATCTCCCTCGGCCTGGTGGGCGGTCGTGTCGAGTTCAGGTCAGCCGATGCCTTTTACAGAACCCAAAACCAGTGAAGTTGGCACGTTGTGTCAATGGTAAATAACAACAGAATAATTAATTGCAAATCCTTTTCAACTTATTGTCAATTGAATAGACTGCAAAGACAAGGTATTTAATGTTCGAACTGAGAAACTTAATTTTGGGAACTTAGGAGACCAGTTTTTGAAGCTTTTCAGGTGGAATTCTTTCCCATTCTTGCTTGATGTACAGCTTAAGTTGTTCAATAGTCCGGGGGTCTCCGTTGTGGTATTTTAGGCTTCATAATGCGCCACAGGAAACAGGTCTGGACTACAGGCAGGCCAGTCTAGTACCCGCACTCTTTTACTACGAAGCCACGCTGTTGTAGAATGTGGTTTGGCATTGTCTTGCTGAAATAAGCAGGGGCGTCCATGGTAACGTTGCTACAAAACCTGTATGTACCTTTCAGCATTAATGGTGCCTTCACAGATGTGTAAGTTACCCATGTCTTGGGCACTAATACACCCCCATACCATCACAGATGCTGGCTTTTGAGCTTTGCGCCTACAACAGTCCGGATGGTTCTTTTCCTTTTTGGTCCGAAGGACATGACATCCACAGTTTCCAAAAACAATTTGAAATGTGGACTCGTCAGACCACAGAACACTTTTCCACTTTGTATCAGTCCATCTTAGATGAGCTCAGGCCCAGCGAAGCCGACGGCGTTTCTGGGTGTTGTTGATAAACGGTTTTCGCCTTGCATGGGAGAGTTTTAACTTGCACTTCCAGATGTAGCGACCAACTGTAGTTACTGACAGTGGGTTTCTGAAGTGTTCCTGAGCCCATGTGGTGATATCCTTTACACACTGATGTCGCTTGTTGATGCAGTACAGCCTGACGTATCGAAGGTCACGGGCTTAGCTGCTTACGTGCAGTGATTTCTCCAGATTCTCTGAACCCTTTGATGATATTACAGACCGTAGATGGTGAAATCCCAAAATTCCTTGCAATAGCTGGTTGAGAAAGGTTTTTCTTAAACTGTTCAACAATTTGCTCACGCATTTGTTGACAAAATGGTGACCCTCGCCCCATCCTTGTTTGTGAATGACTGAGCATTTCATGGAAGCTGCTTTTATACCCAATCATGGCACCCACCTGTTCCCAATTAGCCTGTTCACCTGATGGATGTTCCAAATAAGTGTTTGATGAGCATTCCTCAACTTTATCAGTCTTTCTTGCCACTTGTGCCAGCTTTTTTGAAACAAGTTGCAGGCATCAAATTCCAAATGAGCTCATATTTGCAAAATATAATAAAGTTTCTCAGTTGGAACATTAAATATCTTGTCTTTGCAGTCTATTTAATTGAATATAAGTTGAAAAGGATTAGCAAATCATTGTATTCTGTTTTTATTTACCATTTACACAACGTGCCAATTTCACTGGTTTTTGGGGTTTGTAATACCGCAAACATCAGCGTTTATCATGATTGATCATTGTTCCGTCATCGCAGGTTTGACGTGGGTTCTGGCATGGCCACCATTCGTGACCCCAACCCCGTCCAGCTGGGAGAGTTCCACACGGTGCAGCTGTATCGTAACCACACCCTGGGCTACATCATCGTAGACGGCGGCGAGCCCATCAACGGCAGCTCCCAGGTAACACACCTGTTGCACACCTCCACGCCTGTGGCGTGTCTCACGGCTGCTCTCGGGGCGTCCCTCAGGGCAAGTTCAAGGGCCTGGATCTGAACGAGGAGCTGCATGTGGGCGGGTACCCCAACTATACGGCCCTGGCGAAAACTGCTGGCATCAAGACTGGATTCGTTGGTACGCACCTTGGTGGAGAAACATCTTTTCTATGTTTCACCGCTTTTATTTTGACAGGGTGCATTCGCCAGCTGGTCATCCAAGGGGAGGAGGTCATCTTCAAGGATCTGCATCGCAGCTCCACCGGCGTTACAAACTGTCCCACTTGCAGGGATCACCCGTGTCAGGTGGGCGGCGACCGTGCATTGAAGGTGTGCTCACTTCCTGTTACCTGCTTCTCTGTTTGGACTTCCTCTCCAGAATGGAGGAAGGTGCGAGGACTCAGACAGCAGCCTGTATAAATGTGGCTGCGCTCGAGGGTTTACCGGCAGCAACTGTCAGCATCATTCGTCGCTCCACTGCCACTCAGGTACAGGTGGTCGTCACTGGACGTGCTCATGGCGTAAACACTCCATCAAGTCCTTTAGCTCAGTGCTTGTCGACGATTTCCTGTAGCGCCCCACACTGGAAGAAGAAAATGTTTCAACACTACTACTCACCGCAGCGACGATAATTAGCATCATTTGTCTATAAAACTGTTATAAGTACGCCTCTGCATAACATAGTATCCTCATTAACGTTAAAGAAAACCAAAAGAAGAAATAAATATACTAGGGGTGCACAAATAATTTCTTCACATTCGAATCGATCAATTCAGAATTTTTATCTAATAATAAAAAAATTAATAAAATTAAAAAATATATATACATATATATATTTATTTTTTTTAATTTTGAGCCATTTGATAGTAAGGATGCACAAAAAATTCTAAATTGCTGAATTGCGATTCTTATTCATTCCAATTCTAAATTGATTCATAATTTTCAAAAGTAAAAAAAAATATAAAAAAATTGTATGAATATATATATATATATATATATATATATATATATATATATATATATATATATATATATATATATTCCCCTGAAGAGCAGGGATATATATATATAGATATATATATATGTATATATATATATATATATATATATATATATATATATATATATATATATATATATATATATATATATATATATATATATATTGTATATGTATATACATATATATATATATATATATATATATATATATATATATATATATATATATATATATATATATATATATATATATATATATTGTATATGTATATACATATATATATATATATATATATATATATATACATATATATATATATATATATATATATATATATATATATATATATATATATATATATATGTATATATGTATATATATATATATATATATATATATATATATATATATATATTCCCCTGAAGAGCAGGGATATATATATATAGATAGATATATATGTATATATATATATATATATATATATATATATATATATATACATATACAATATATCCATCCATCCATCCATCTTCTTCCGCTTATCCGAGGTCGGGTCGCGGGGGCAGCAGCCTAAGCAGGGAAGCCCAGACTTCCCTCTCCCCAGCCACCTCGTCCAGCTCTTCCCGGGGGATCCCGAGGCGTTCCCAGGCCAGCCGGGAGACATAGTCTTCCCAGCGTGTCCTGGGTCTTCCCTGTGGCCTCCTACCGGTCGGACGTGCCCTAAACACCTCCCGAGGGAGGCGATCGGGTGGCATCCTGACCAGATGCCCGAACCACCTCATCTGGCTCCTCTCGATGTGGAGGAGCAGCAGCTTTACTTTGAGCTCCCCCCGGATGACAGAGCTTCTCACCCTATCTCTAAGAGAGAGCCCTGCCACCCGGCGGAGGAAACTCATTTCGGCCGCTTGTACCCGTGATCTTGTCCTTTCGGTCATAACCCAAAGCTCATGACCATAGGTGAGGATGGGAACGTAGATCGACCGGTAAATTGAGAGCTTTGCCTTCCGGCTCAGCTCCTTCTTCACCACAACGGATCGATACAGCGTCCGCATTACTGAAGATGCCGCACCGATCCGCCTGTCGATCTCACGATCCACTCTTCCCTCACTCGTGAACAAGACTCCGAGGTACTTGAACTCTTCCACTTGGGTCAGGGTCTCCTCCCCAACCCGAAGATGGCATTCCACCCTTTTCCGGGCGAGAACCATGGACTCGGACTTGGAGGTGCTGATTCTCATCCCAGTCGCTTCACACTCGGCTGCGAACCGATCCAGCGAGAGCTGAAGATCCTGGCCAGATGAAGCCATCAGGACCACATCATCTGCAAAAAGCAGAGACCTAATCCTGCAGCCACCAAACCAGATCCCCTCAACGCCTTGACTGCGCCTAGAAATTCTGTCCATAAAAGTTATGAACAGAATGG